>NW_017096817.1:47259-127306 GCF_001412225.1 Nicrophorus vespilloides
TCTTCAATTTATCTTCGATTTACGTCTTGATTCAAACGCTGTTATACTTCATTATAGAATTACCTTTCTTGGCTTGTATTCCTTTGCTTCACCATAAAACTCATCAATATCCTCTAAAAAATCTTATCAAAAACACGAAATACAATTTATATAAACCCAATTTATTTTGATTAATTTCATCTGAAATTTAAGTTTAATAATAAACAATGATTTTCAATTTACTTTTTGTTTTGTTTCTCGTGTACTTCTTGTAAAGAATTTGACGTATTCTTTACGATAAGTTTTGAATGATTGTTAAATTCTTCAATTTATCTTCGCTTTACGTCTTGATTCAAACACTGTTGTACTTCATTGTAGAATTAAATATGGTTTGTTTTGCTTTACGTCGATATAAACGTTACTTATATTCTTGTTGTTTACGTATTTCATTTAATAGAAAATTCGTAAAATATATTTTTTAAAAAAAGTTCAAATTAAATAAATCTTCAATCGCTACAAAATATTAGATCTTTAAATATAAATTATGAAGAATATTGAAGATTTTATTACGATTAAATCAATTTTCGTTATAATAATTTAAAATATAGACTAATTTCTTAAGGAATTCAAAAAACACAATAAAATTAATCGAAAATCAAACTAATTCTTGTAAAAATCATATTAAATTGTGTTAACGTATTGAAAAACTAAATAATTTCTCGGTAAAATCACGGAGTTAGAATGTATATTTCTTTTAAATTGTTGATTACAAAAAAAAATGTATAATAAATATATATTTTTTTCAAATTGAAAGCAACAAAAGTTGAAAAATTTTACTTTAAAACAAAATTTAGATATATTAAAATAAAAATTTATAACGTTTTATACTTACATTTGAATAATTTTGTGTGAAAATCAAAATATATATACTTTCTACTACAAGCAACAATTTTGTATAGTTAAGAACTCAATTTGAAATTTGTATAAAATTGATAGGATTCTATTTCGTATGAATATAATATGAATATGAAATAAATATAGAGTTAATTGAAAATCATAATATTTCTTGTAAAAAGTCATCTGTAATGTAAATTTCCAACCGATTTGACTATATTAATCATATAAAACTAGAATCATATATATAATATATCAGAAATTGCACAGAATTAGAGTTAAATTAAGAAATATATTCTTAAGTTTTTGATCCAAAAAATTATAAAATTCTCACAAATTTACTTTATATTTATTTCTTAGATTTATAATCTGTTCCGCCAATATTCCGTACTATATGAAACCAGACTTTAAAAGCTTATAAACTGACCAAAAATTAACTATAGAAAAACGATTATTCATTTGTGTGTTCTACTTTATTTAGATTTATTTTTTGATCTTTTGATTAATTTTATACGAAAATTAATTAAATAAACTTCAAAATTTTAGCTAAAATATAAAAATATGACTTGAAAAACATTAAATTGCAAAAAATATTGCAAAAATTGTCGAAAATAAATCAAAATTATTCTTAAATAAAACTACAAATGAATGCAGAATTTAAAATTTATATGAACTAATAAAGACTAAGTTTATTTATTTTTTGTTACTACTTGAATCTAATAAATTTCGTGTAAAAAATCTATTAAACTTAATTTCAAACTGAAAGATAATTCTAGTATTTCAAAACTTGATATTTTTTACCAAATAACATTTTGTAATTAATTTATAAAAGTAACATATATTTCTATGTAAAAACAAATTGTTAATAGAGTTTAATAGAAATTGCCTTAAAATTGAAAAAAAAACAATAGAAATTTAAAGTAAAGTAAATAAACAATTTTCATACATTTCTCAATTGAAATATTTAACTTTAATCTACTTTAATTATAGATAATGTAAAAATTAGATTATTTCTCTATAAAATAAATATCCTAATATTCTTGAGACAAAAAACTTATTATACCAGTACATTTATTTACTTATTTTCTAATTTTCAAAAGAAATATTTTTAATTCACAAAATATTAGCTAATTTTGTGTAAATTTGTGATCAAAAACTTAAGAATTGGATAACAATTTTCATGTTTTTTTTTTCACAAAGTTTTATAAATTATTGTTTTGATCTTGTTTAATTGAAATTGAATTAAAATTGGAAAATATAGTAAAAAATATAGTCAGTAAATTATAGACAATTTTAATGTAGTTGAATTAAATATAAATGTAAAAATATATATTATTTTTATATAAAACTTACATCCCAATATTCTTTAAAGAAAAAACAGAAATTCGTGAAAAGAACCGATGTTTTATAACAATTTTATTGACAATAATAACGTTCATATCATTTTTTTTCCACCGTCGATTTGTTGATAAATGTGTCGAAAGAATGTTATGTTCTGTTACGCGAATAAAACGGGCTGTTTTCACTTGATACTTTAGTTTGTGTGTGTGTGTTGTGTGTTCGTTCCTTCTTTCTGAAATTTTATGTGCGTCGCATAACGAAAACGGTGCTACTACCATAAAGTTACGTTACGCTCGTAAAACTCGAATATCTTCACTACGCAAATAAATACGTTACGATTACGCAATAAATCCGCTCGGTGAGCCTTAGTTAACTGCGAATCGACGGCCGATCATTTCCATTCAATTCACCAACATCAATACAAAATAGATAAATAAAAATGTAAAATAATATGAAATTTATAGCAAAATATTATTGAACATATAAAAATTATACGTAAATTGAAAAAATAATGAACTTTTATGAAGCAATATATTGGTAATTTATATTAATTAATAAAATTCTATTGAAATTATACCTTTCATAGTGCGGCTTCGATTAGCCCGGATTCACTATAGACCAAAAAATAAATCTAAATAAAATACAACATACAAATGAATAATCTACTATAAACTATATTTTTGGTCAGTTTATAAGCTTTTAAAGTTCTCAACTAGTCTAGTTTCATAGAGTGCGGAAAATTGGCGGAACAGAATATAAATTTAAGAAAGAAATAAATGTGTAAGAATTTTATACTTAAAAATTTATTTCTATAATAACGTAGCTACAAATAAGATAATACATCAATGAATTAAATAAAAAAAATGAGTTAAAATTTCTAGTTATTTTTTAAACGAATTTTTATAAGTTTATGTAGATGTAATTGATTTATCTTATTTCATATAAGTTTAATATTGTACTCTTAAATAATTTAATACAATATTTCAAGTATTGTAAGTTAATATATTTTTTTTTAACTGTACATGAAATATTATAGAGAATGAACAAGGTTGAATCCATTCTTAAAGTAAAATGAAGAAAGTCGTATATGTGAATAAATGAACTTATTATTCAAAGTATCTGAAAGGAATGTTAATCAAACGCGTTTCAATAATATTATGCACAATTACGAAAATGCAAATTGAAAATTATTTCGTAATTGCATTCGTGTTATGATTGATTAATCATTGGCCTTTCGTCAAATTAAGAAATCGATTTAAACGCTGCATAAAAGATTTACAATTATTCACAAATCAACAAAAGAATTAGTTAACAAATAAAAAAAAATGAAGTTTCAAACACGATTGATTTTTTTTTCTATAACATTAATAGTTAATTTGTTAGTAAAAGTATAAAAATTAATTGAAATTTCCTTTTGGAATTTTAAAATTTAATTAATTTATAAATTAATTCAATGTAATTTTTATAAAAAAAATAGTTTTTTTAATTAATAAGAAAATAATTGTTTTCTTTCTTTATCTTTCTTTACTTTTACTTTGCACTAAAAACAATAAATTATGTCTATTATTAACAAATATTGCAATTTTCGAATCATAATTTTGATAGTTAAACTACTCACGCTCTGAACGCACTATGTACTACTCGCGCGGTGTATTTTATACACCACATGTATTACTGCCAAACAAAGTGAAGAAATGATTGTATTACGACAAGAAAAAACTGATTCATTTTTATTATTAGATTCATAACTGTTTGTAATGCATTAATATAATATTTTCTCAAACACAATTATCGTCATTGCCCTGTATATAAGCGTGAGTAGAGGTTTCAGCATCGTCTGCTATTACAACAAACACTGCAGAGCAAGAACAAACATGCACAAAAACAACTTCTTTGTGCCGCAATCAACACAATATTGCAGCGGCATTTAGTAAATACTTTGGTCATAGGTTACGTTACGTCTCATAGTTGGGGGAAATCACATATAGATGTGGTATCATTTCTTAGAAAATTGGTTTACTTTTTACACCGGCTCGAGTACTTAAAGGAAAAGAAGTTGGAGTAATAACATTAAATTTATGTTTTCTATGTTATCATTAAACAATTTTTAGCAGTATTATAATATTCAAAATTTTACCTTTTCCACTAATGATATTTCTTATATTTTTCTATAGAAACCTTTCATAAATTTATCCATAAATTATATAACATAAATCCAAATATCTTTTTAAAAATCAATTATTTCTTTACATTAGTTTTTTTTACGTATTTTCACATAAAATAAAAAAATAAATAAAATTGTTACATTATATTATAAAATTAATGAAATAGTAATATTTTCAATTATTATTTGTAAGCACTAGTAAATTTAATTTTCCATAGAAATATTTTTAATTCACGAAATAACTTACAATTTTGTATATATTTTTGATCGAAATTTGAAAAATTTGAAATTTTATAAAACAATTTTTATAAGTTTTTTTCACAAAGTTTTATAAATTTGTTGATTATTGATTTTATTAGGACAATTAATTAAGAAGTATTATTTCCAATAAAATTTATTCAATTGATTTGTAGATATTTTCTATTAATTAAAGGGTAAATATTGTTTGAGACGAAACTATAATATTTCAGTGGATTGGAAAGCTTCGAACGTTTGAATAATGTATATTAATTCGTTAATAACTTGAACGTTTCCTTGTCAATAAGTAGTATTGATGATGTTCAATTATTTCGATAATTACAAAGTAAATGTTTTATAGAGACTAGAATACAAACCATTAGATATAGCTTATAGCGTAACGACGTCCACAATTTACGAAAACGCATCAACTTTTGATGCTTATATAAACACAAAAATATTTTAAATATTGAAAATTTACAATTTCGTAGCAATATTAATGTAAAATAATTATGTAAAGATCAAAAAATATATCAGGATAGATCCTTACTTATGTTTTTCTTTTAAATTTTTTATAGTGAAAATTATTTGCTTTTTTTTTGTTAAAGAACAATTTTTTTTATTCATTCTTTACAATCTTGGCACGTGTTTAACATTAGTATACTATAAATAATTTAATTCAAAAATCAATGTTTAGAAGAATAATTTACTTCCTAGAAACTTTTCAATTCATTACTATAAAATGCATCTAAAAATCAATTTTATTGAACTTTTTTGTGTTAGAAACTATTGAATTATAACATAAAAATACGTTAGAATTTGATTTTTAATACAAAATGTATAACAAGTAATAAAGACAAATGTAATGAAAACAATCAGAGCAAACAATTAGAATTTAGTTCTTAATGAAAATCAATATATATTAATTAAAAAAAATCAAATAAACAAAACTAATTCATACTAAAAATTTACAATATATCAAATAAAATTTTTGAACAAGAAATTTGAAATAAAATAATCAAAGAATTAAACAATTATAAAGTAACATTTTAATAAAAGTCACACATGAATAAAAATTAATTAGAATCTTAATAAATTTATTAAAACGTTACAATTTCAAATTTATTTATTAATTTTTTATCAATGAAATTCTCTCAACAATAACAGAAAACATATGAACTTAAAAAAATCATTTTAATCAAAGAATTCGTTAAAAAATGTTGTAAATCTTGATAAAACAACAGTAAAAATCTTTTAATTAAAAAATGTCATATATTTAAATGAGAAATCAATCAATCCTGATTAAGTATTCATTCAATTTTGATGAACATATCGATGTTTAAAAATTAGAAATTCACAACATACTTATGAAACAACTATCAAGTGGAAATCTTGCAACAAAACAAATTAATTAAAATCGTAATTAAAACTACAAATTTGTAGTTGTTGATTGAAATCTTAATCTAATTCTGTGATTAACAAATGTGTATCGATTTCCATGCATAATCTACTATTAAAACCCTCCCGTTTCCTATATGAAACGTCGACTAATCCGATAGCTTTTTTAGATATTTAAATTACAGAAGATGCATTTTAATATTATGTAAATCTCGATGCGATGAAAATTAATTGTCTTACAAATTGAAGTGTAAAAACCGGTTTCATTTGGTTTCAAGTTTACATACATATATCTTCTTCTAGTAAAACTAGTAAAAATTGTACTTGATCTTTATAGAAATATCCCGTAATGTTTGAAACCGGACTTGAAAATAACACAAATACTGATTTACAGTCAAATCTCTATTTGTTCTGTTTTCAATAAGAAAATTAAACGATTATTTATGTATAAACAATAATTTAGTGCACTAATTTTTGAGAATTAATTTTGATCAATTAGAATTTAGTATGTTTTGAAATTTACAAACCGGACTATAGTAAATCAAGACTGATCAAAGCCGCACTATACGAGGTATTGTTGTACTTATAAATAATATTCATGATATTAATATTATTTGATAACGTTAATTAAGATTTACGAAAGTTAAGCAACGTGAATTGAGGATTATAATTGAAAACTATGTGAAAAATGACCAAATAAAATGACTAAACTATTTCATTAGGTTTATTCTTAATATTTTAGAAACAGTCAATATCTTTAATCTAGACGTATCTAAATTTAGTGTTTTAATACTTCATTTCATAATTTAAGGATTCTAGTTGATACTTATTGCAAAGTTGCCTAGAATCCAATCGTCTGTAAAGACTGAATGAAAGTTCGAGAAAATCCATTTCCCGTCGGAAATTCATTATATGTTGGACTATCTTCTTAGCAACGGAAAACTATAAAGTATAAAGCATAGTCAAACTTAATACTTTATTATCTCCACAAATACATTTATTTAATATACATTTTACATTTAATTGATTTAAACAAATAAGTAATAATAATACAATATACAAATATAACAATAACTCTCAAAGTACTGCTTTGATCAGTCCAGATTCACTATAGTCCGGTTTTTAAAGACAATTTAAATTTTAATTTAACAAAATATAAATACATTCTAAAAAAAATAGTACACAAACTTATTTCTTGATACAAAAATGATTGCTTTTCCTTTCTTTAATCAAGTTCCGGTTTCAATCAGACATGGATATTGTTGGAATTGATTACACGCACTATGTGAGGTGTTACAGTACTAATTATTCTAATAATTAAACAGAACTAAATCAAAACTATAATACAAAAGTTAATATATTTTTACACGATAAAATTATTATAATTTCAAATAATTACTTACAATTATTCAATTAAAAGAATAATTCGCAATATTTAAATAAAATATATTAGTTTGAGTGGTTTTTAAATAAATTTTAGAACAGTTTACTTAAATCGATTTTACATGGACTGAAGTGTTTCTTTATTATTTGCTGATTTTTGTTTGCCCCATGCAAATTTGGGTTTTATTCCACCTTTCTTTTGTACCTTTTAACCGGGTATTTCCATTACCATTATATTTTGCAAATCTAGTTTTGCATGCTCACTTTCTGGAAACTTTCTCTTCAAATGCAAACCATATAGATTATGAAAAATGGGTTAGTTCTCATTATTCTTAGGTAAATCACGTTCCAAGAAGAAAAGTAAAGTATACTTATCAGCATTACCTATTGAAGTAAACTAATATGCTAACCGGATTTCCTTTTTAAATCGTCTGAAAAAAGAAAGACTAGTTGTTAGACAAGATAGAAAATTACTCAATAAAGATTTGATTTTTTTCTATATTTTTGCTGTGGAATTATTTATATAGTATGAAATTTATTATAGTAAATACTTTTTCATTAGAATATTAAATAATGACAATTTCTCAATATTAGATATTAGAAATTTCCTAATTACAATTATATGATTAATTTGAATTTTGACATGTACCAACATAAATTATATAATTATCAACATTTTTTATAGATTCTCATTTATTTTAAAAATATTTTCATTCTGAATCCACAAACTCTAAAATATACAAAATATTAGAAATTAAAGATCAATAATTTTTATAATTATTCTATATGTCACATTTTTAATGTGATATTTGTTAGAAAATGTTGTTAAATAATAGATGTTGTTCTATTTTTGTTGTGTCAATTGTACTCACCTATCTTCATGAAATGTCACTTTGATAGAACACAACATTTTTTTTTTCAAAGTGACATTTTATGACATTACATTTAAATAATAGATGTCACTGCATTTTTATTTATTGTCTCAATCGTAATTCCATATAAATAATTATGAAAGACATAAAAGTATTTTACTTGGTGATCATTACTTAATTTTCATTCTGAATATGCAAATTGTAAAGATATAAACTATTGATAATTATAAATGTTGGAAATAACGATGAAGAATTGATTGTTACGTTTAAATAGAAGATGTATAAAAATCGCTGTCATTTGTTGATTATTAGTTTTTAAATTATTCTTTTTATTCTAAAAGAAAACTAGTAATTATCAATATTTATTTATTTTTATACCATCTATTTAGTATTTAAAATTCATCACAAAAAAACATTTACTAAATTTGTTAGTAGTAAATTCGTTGCAATTCGTGGCTCTTTTTATGAAAAATTGCGGCTCCCGGCTCTAAGCAAGCTAGTGGTAGTAACTATGGTGGAAAAATTAGTTCAGTAATTAATATAACCACCGAATATTACGCGCTAGATTTTTATTTAATAAGTAAGTAAGTCTAGTATAGTGATCGGCAAAATGCGGCTCTTTTCATGAAAAACTGCGTTTCTCAACTATACCCAAGCTAGTGATAACTGTGGTGAAAAAAATATTTCAGTAATAAAAATAACGACAGTAATCTTATGCGCTCCACTTTTTTAATAAGTAATACTTTAAAAAATGACTATTTAATAGACCTATGTCTTATATAGGGATCGGCACCTTGCGGCTCTTTCGATGAGAAATAGCGGCTCACAACTCTCGCAGTGATAGCTATGGTAGCTATGTTGAAAAAATAATTTTACTAGTATAAATAGCGATCGTAATACGATGTGCGGCTCCCTAAACTTTTTCTACATAGGCAATATTTTGAAAATGGCTCATTGCTCCAAAAAGGTTGCCAACCTCAGGTCTAGTAGCTGAGAAACAAATTAGTAATTTAACTTTTAGAATACTGCACTTTTAAATGTGTACGTTATCGGGAGTATTCATTCCTTAAATATTTATATTGTCATAAAAAATGTTTAAAAACTTGACATTTATTGAAATCGGTTGCTAGATTTGCATAAAATATGTTGAATTCTGTAAAAAACGTTGTTATTATTATATAATATTATGTCAAATATGAGAAATCAAATAAAAGTCAATACATCAATCAATAATTGAGCGATTCAATTAAGAAATCATCTCGAACAGTGCGTGAAATGTTCCCCGAAAAACCCCAAGCGATAAACCCATCAATATTACACGCCATTCCCGATGTTCTATACATATATTTTTTTCATCATTCGACGATAATTAAAACGAAAATGTATGTTTGGAAAAAAAGGAAAGCTTATATCGGGGGAGTTTTTAATTTTTCCCCTCAATTAATTTAATTTTTTTTGAGGTAAGGTGAGGCCTGCTGCGTGATTTTTCTCCGTCCTCCTTTTCCGTCCTCCGGCGCCTTTGTTGCCCTGCTGCTCTCTTGTTCTTCCATCCGAGAGGTAAAAGTGTGTGCGATGCATCTTCGGGGTGATTGATGATTGAATCGTAACGTGCAAGAAACAATTATGGGTGGTTTGCGACAGAGGTTTTCGGAGGATGTAGAGAGAGAGAACGGTTTCGGGGCCCTCCGGTTTGTCCCTCAACGCCGTTAATTAATCCGGACCCGTCATAAATCAATCTGTAGCCGCAAGGTGACGCGTCATCATATTGACATCATTGACCTGCCCTTCCGCGATGATTCCCTTTTTTTTCTCATCTCTCTCACATCCATTCGGGCAACGCGCACTGCGATCGCATATGGCGCTTCAGGCTATACTACACGCATCAACCATCCACGTATTCAACAAAAAAAGGACACTCGCACACTGTGGAGAGGATATTTTTGTATGCATGCACGATCAAGGATGGAATCCCTTGTTTTTGTGATTTGGTCCTTATGGTCCTACCCAAAATCAACCGTGAATGATTGATCCTATTGAACACTTAACTCTTTAGGGTTAGATGTGTTAAAAACTGTCCCACCTATTGCTTAACTGTTTGCAGTTACACATAGACATACAGTTTAATATTTTATTTAAAGCTATTCCTTCTACGCTATGAACTATAGTTAAATGCGTAAATAAGTGAAAACTAAAATTCTTATTTTGAGTAATAATTTACATAAAATAATTGAAATCAATATTTTCAATATCAATTTTTATTTATTACAAAAAAATATATGCAACTAGAGTTTTTATATTCTTTATGCAACAAAAAATATAAACGAACAATATGATGTACTAAAATTGATATATTTTTATAAATAATTAATAATAAAATAGATTATTTATTCTCTTAATAGTGTTTATTTATAAGAAATATTTTGTAATGAAATAACTTATATAAAATTTCTTAATTATGCTACATTTTAAGCAAAATTTTGAATCTTAATCTAATTAAGAGTTAATTTGTATTGATTGTATACTTATAGAAGAAACTCACTAAAATCAAATGAAATTTCTCCAAATAAACTAAGAAAGTGTAGAATTTAGTATATTGTTGTTTAGTGTAGTTTAATAATATTTTTAAAGTTTTTCATTCAGTTGCAAAAATTTCTTATTTATAGTATATTTTGATGTATTAAAACAAATGATTTGTGATTTGACAATACATTTTAAGGAACATTTTAAATCTTGATATAATTAAGAATTATTTTGTTTAATTTGTATACTTTCAAGAGAAACTCAGTAAAAATCAATGAAAAATTTCCAAGTAAACTAAGTAAGTGTAAAATTTAATTAAAAATGTTGTAAATTTTATGATTTTTATATTCAATTTTTCTAAACAAGTAATTGTACATATTGCTGAATACTTGTACTTGATATGTCATTTCTTAAGTATTCACGTTTTGTTTGCTTAAAATTTTGCTTAAAATTTCTACTTGTGAAACTACTTGTGTTATTTCTATCAATTTATATTTTGTAAGATAAATAATTATCAAATTTGGTACAGTTAATTAGTATTATTCTTATAAACCACAATTTGTTTTATATAATCATTTCAAATATTCACTTTACTATGTAATACAAATTATAACGTAAATCTATGTAGTCTACAGTTATAACGAACTGAAATAAAGTTCAAGATATTATTATTCAATAAGACACAAAGAACATAAATAATCAATCTAAACTAGTCCCAAAAATCAAGTTGATTTCGATTAAATGAAACAACTGAGCTTCATTAGGCCAATCAATTTCAATCGTGAACGAAAATCGATCATCAATCATTAATTAGTGGATGAAAAAAAAAGGTTCTGATTCTTTCAAGAGCAAACGTTATAAATTAATACAAATTTCGATCATCCTTCTCATTTCAGTTATCTATTATGAAACTGATCAATATTAATTTTAATCGTGCTAAAAATAAATGTATTTAAAAAGAAGACTATCAATTTTTTTAATTTATCGTCAGAAAATTTCCAAGTTAATGTTTTATGTTTTTAATATATTATTTATATTATAAACCAATAAACAAAGTGCTAACAACCAAAATAATAAATTTTATATAAATTTATAAGAAAATTATTTTGAATCTACTATTTCCTAATGATTTAATAGTTTATTCTCTCAAGTTTAATTATTAAATATCTCTTTAGATAATAGAATAAGACCTCATTTAGCGTTTAACTGTTTTGTTAAACGAAGTCACATTAACTTATAGTAAATTTAGACCTTTTTTGTAACGTCGCTCAAATATAGTTTTTTTATGATTTTGTAATTTAATGAATTGATGTCATTGATATAAAAATTAAATAATAAGATATTATTGTTGACAATTATTGTATTGTAGATGTTTTTTGGTTTTGTTATTAGGAAATTTTTGTATATATTTTTGTTCTAAAATGATTTCATAAAATATGAAATATTCATTTATTTTTTACTCATTTTTTTTACTATTGTTTTAATCGAACTTCTCTAAATTCAAAAGTAAATTTGATTTAAATGGTCTTCACAAACTATAAATTAAAGATGACTACTAATGATTTCATTCTTGGGAAATCCCGAGAATTAGCTAATTTTTATAATCCCGATTATTGGGATTCACATTTAAAATCCCGGAATTATTAACATTGAGTTCTGAAATTAATTGATTATATTTAAGAATCTTGTAATAATTTCCATTTTTGTATTCATATTTTCTCTTTTAAATGTAACAAAATTTCATCTGTTTGCTATCGAATTTCACCTCAGTTCTATCTAGTATTTCATGGTTCATTCAAAGACCTCATCCATCAACGCTCCCAATGTTTGTGGAGATTCGAAAACGGCAACAGAACAAACACATGATCTATTTCTAGGGAAAGTTATAAATGGACATGGTTATTGTCATATTATGTGTGTGCAAAATAACTGTTGTTCTGGGATTACAGCGAGCTTGAGTGCGAATCGACGGATCTAAATTGTATCTCCGCCCGTTGTTGTTGTTATTGTTGGTTTCCATCCAAGATCAAGAAAACATCCAGAGCGCGTTGAAAACCAGAGATGAAATATATATATTTATATAAAAAAAGGAAGGTGGATGTACCCAAGAAGTGAGATGAAACGGGGTTGAGGACAAGCTCGTTGCGTAATACGTATCGAATTAGTGGAGTTTTGGAGGAGATTTCCATTTCTGGCTGTAATAAATTCCGAGTTCTCTCCACTCCTCCGCAGCTCACGGTTGAGAGGGTAATGAAGAAGGATAGGCCGAGATATGGGAACAACGACAACCAATGAGTAGTTGGAGAAGGGATTACCGGGGAGTTATCTCTAATTTGAGACGGATTTAGTGTCCTGGGAATCCTTTAAATTGGATTCGGCTCTTCTCTCTCTGTGTGTGCGTCTGCGTTTGTATATACACGTATAGATGAGTGTGTGTTTGGGAGCGCAGCCTGCGCGTTACATTTCCGGGCGGCGACAACCGCATTTTTCCCCCTTCGAAGCTTCCCTTACCAAATTCGTTCCACGAAGACACGAAAGAAAGAAGGAAAGAAAAAAAAAGAGAGCAGCACACGCGAGTATAGGAGACGGGGAAAAGAGAAGGATAACCAAAGGCAACAGCAACAACAAAGAGAGAGAGAGAGAGAAAATTATATATATATAATAATTCTGGGATACGTTTGAAGATGTAGGAGGAGCGGACCGAGATGGAAAGCAAGAACAAACAAATGATAAAATGGAAGTGCACGAGAAAAGCGTACCGTTACGAACTGCAACCATTCCCACGTTTTTACTAATCAACTCTTCATTCATTTTATTTTATGTTTTTTTTGTATTGTTTCTGTCTATATTTTTGCTTCTATTTTTTTTTATCTCAGGCCGAAACAATCGCGTTCCCATGCGGAATTGTCGCGCGCGGTTTCGGTCGTTTCGATCCGTTTTCAGAAATAACTCACAAATGTAACCCGGACTACACAAACGAAACACAAACACAACAGACGGTTGTTGGACCGAAGGGAACAAAACACAAACAAAACAAAAAAAATATATATATATATAGAAGGATGAGAACAATGTTAATACCTCTCGGCCCATTCAAATAAGTGGAATTAATCTCGAATCGAGATTGCGTAACGACATTTTAAACGATGCGCCGAACCGGAGCCCCACCGATTATTAGCGTTTCAAAATTTCTGTATTTACGTCCGTCTCTATCCGCGTAATTGCAGGTAGTAGGTTTCTTGGTCAACTTGAACAATCCGGATTGTAACGTGCATTTTGTTTTGTTGCGAATACAATTTCACTTCAAGCACTAATTTTACTTCAATTGATGTTTTGCATTCAACTTTTAAGAATTACATCAAACTTTTGTGAAAATGTTTTATAACTGAATATTACATGAACATTATTTCCATTAATCTTCACATTTTCATTATTTTTTTCAACTGAAGATCAAATTATGATAGTTTATTAATATTTGTTACTTATACTACTTCATTTATTTATTTACAATTTACATAATTGCTCTATTTGTATGTGTTAACTTGAATATATAACATGAATTAAAGTAGACTATTTTTGTTGTTTCGAATACAATTTCAACTAAAGTTATTTCAATTGAAGTTTGCATTCAATTTTTAAAAATAACTTCAAATTTTTATGTAATTTTCTATAGCTGAATCTCAATCTCTTATTTATTAACTATTTATATAATTGATCTAAATATATTTGTTAACATGAACAAATTGCAAGATTATTTCAATTGAAATTTGCATTCATCTTTTAGGAACTTATCTTCAAACTTTTACTTATACTACTTCAGTTTATTTATATACTATTTACATAATCGCTCTATTCTTATGTTTGTTCTACTGGGACAAACTGGAATATTAGATGAATTAAAGTATACTTTTATACTTTATACTTTATTTTTCTCTAATTGATAATAACTTGAATAAATCAGAATATTACATGAAATAAATATATTATTTTTTTCTTCTGCTTCAATAAAATTGGTTTAAATATTTAGAATTCAATTGGTTTAGAGGAATTGAAGGAACTCAACTCTAAATAAAGAGAGTTACCTTCCACATACAGAAAAATCTTATTCTCAATAAATATTTTCTACTTTTTATTTAAGTAAATGTATAAGTTAGAATTATTACATTTTTCTAACATATAAGAAATTACTTACAAGTATATTATTAGGTCTCATATTTTCAACATTTCACTTAGATTATAAATATGTAAGAATAAAAAATAAGATTTTTTTTTTTAAATAATTGCTTCCATGTTATTTTTTTCCAAATTTTCCTGCATTTACTGAAATATTATTTCTCTATGTTAAACGTGATTTAATTGGAAATCCATAATTATTCTGAATTTTCATGATTTTTATTTAAACTAAATTTTATTAATATCAAGTATTATATGTAATAATATATAATATAGAAATTGGGGCAAATGAAGATCATTCAAAGTAGAGGATGTGATTTTTCATGCGTGCCATTGTTTCGTTCACGAATCTCCTGTATACATGCTAGTTAGTAGTGGTCGTAGCTTCAAAGAAGTTATTAAGAGTTTTGGGTCAGAGGAGGCTTTTGTACAAACGTAAGCATTGTCTTGTATCGCAGACAGCGGTGGCTGGTCAACCTGGACGAGATTAATGAAGCGATTAATCTCCAAGCAAATCTGTCAACCGGATGGAACGATGACTCAGGCCGACACCTATTCTTCGTCTTCCTCTTAGTTGCATCAAAAACTCGAAGTAAACCCACGCATTCACATACATCTCAATGCGATTCATAATTGGTTCTTCCAAAAGAAGAAAACAAATATAAATCATCGAGAGAGGAGTTATTCCGTATTTATCCCAGATATTCATGGGAGCCGTGGGACTCGGCCGAGGTGAAAGTTCAATTCATTATCCCCCACGGTCAGGGAGCAATTCGCAGCGTCATCCTGCCCAGATTTTTCCTATACCGAAGCAGAAGAGAAAAAAAAACAGGACGAAGTTAGGAAGTGGTCAGAGGAGGAAACGTTGGTAGAAAAAAAAGAGCAGCGTTAGGTAAGAATCAGAGCGGAGTTTATGCAAATGCCGTTTGGAAGACCACCGGCGAGTTTCTGGCTCTTTTTTGGCGAGTCACGTTGCAAATTGCTCAGGGAAGACAATCGGCTCCAGATAATCGGCAATCGCACGAGCGGAACAGAACAGTAGCTTGCAAAGGGTGAGAAAGAGAAGGACGGATGATATTCTCTGACACACTGAGTGAGTGAGAGAGAGAGAGAAAGAGAGGGAATGTACACCCGTGCACATACAAAGACCCCGTGCAGAAGGCCCTTTGTACGTCCACAACTCTCATCCATCAGTCATCCAGACAGCCAACGCTCCAAAACAACCATGAAAGAATTTACTTTCAATTACAAATAGCCGAAAAATAAAGAACGGGGAGCGAAATAAAAAAATATGTAAGAGAAGAGAGGAACTGTTAGGCTTTTTAGTAGTAGCAACAACGACAACAAATCGCAGAACTGTTCACATCATCTACCATTTATAACATCGATCACAATGGTCGTTGTTCTCTCGTTCCTTATGTGAATCAAACTTTTAGAAACTTTGTTACGCTTAATACTAAACTTTAATCCACAACTTAATGACAAGAATATTTATTATAAATTAGTGCAAATTGCAGTTAAAACAAAAGTTAATAGTAAAACCGCACTATGCGAGGTATTGCTGTATTTATATTGTGGTCAGTTATTTCAATACATTTACAGCATTTATTAGAAAATAACTATAAAATTTACTAAGAAAAATTATATAAAAATAACTTCAAATATATGTAAAAAAAAAGTTTCTTAATTGTAATCTTTAATTATTAATACTTTCTATTCAATCTTATAATTTACTCAAAAATAAACTACATTATTGAAGTTTATTGTTTCATTTATATTAAAAAAATGAAAAGTTTGCATAAAATAAATTAAAAACGTTATAATATTTTGAAACGTATTTGTATACATAATATTATTTATGTAATTAATTACAAGTACATGTAGTTGATATAGTTTATTAATTTTACATATTTAACTCATGAATATTTATTATATTGAAAAGTAGAACAATTATACAAATTCTAATTTTATAATTAGAACTTTTCATAACTAATTATACCTGTTCATTTACATTAATTTATTTAAATTGTTCATGTTTTAATTATTTCTATTGCGTACAGTTTCTAAAACATTTTTATTTAATTATCATAATAGTGAATTTAGATTCTTCAAAATTATGTAATTTTCGTTTAAGTTTTGCACTATTTTATTAGAATTAGATTAGAAAATTAGCTAAAAAATATACTTGAATAAATTTATATTGAATTAAATTTATTTCATCAAATAAAAAAATTACTACAAAAATCCAATCCATTCATTCACGCAAATTTGAAAATACGCACGTTTTATATAATTTCTCAACAAATAAAAATTATGTAGTAAACAAGATTCGAATACAATGCGGATAAAAATTTTCAAAGCAGATAGATATTTTTTTGTATTGAACTTCAATATTCTAGTTTTTTGTACTAAATAATATTCAAATTCCTTTTAATTTGTTCAAAAATACAAACATTAGTTTTAAATGTAAAGAAAGAATAAAACGAACTTTTGTAATCATCTTTTTTTTTAAATAAGTGAATTAAGGATACGGATTATCGTTTTCATCATAACAAAAAAAAATTAAAAAATAAATAATAACCAACAACGAGCTGCCCGTAATAGCAGTAGGATGCGGAAACGTACATCTTTTTTCGCATTTAATTCCTTGGACAGGATGTGGATGCGACATTTTTTGTCTGCCCAGTTTCGCTTCAGCTTTCAACATCTTTCACTTGCGTTTTATCCTTTGTTTTTTTCAAATTCCGTTGTTTCGTTTACATCCTACATCTTTTCTTCTACATACATATCTTTTTTCTTGCAGTTTGAGTAATATTTTCGAGTTTCCTCGTATTAATTTAAACGGATCCACGCAAAAAAAAACCATCTGTTTCTCTCTCTTTTACATATAAATTATGTGTGTACTCTTCCTTTGGTTACCGCTTGTCCGGATGTATAAGCAAAGTTGGCCAGCTGTAACTCACCTTCATCCGAACATAAAAATGACATTCCAGTTTCTTAACGGAACACTGCGCTGAAATTATTGCCGTTCCCATAATCAGCACAAGTCATTAAGTTTCCCACTGTTTATTCATAATTCCTCGGCGGCGGCTATGAAAAAGAAACCCGAAACATAGAGATTGGGAAGGGGGATTTCTCCGCCGCAACTGATGCCCCCCGTGGGGGGCGGTGGTGGTGGTGGACGACTTTCTTCCGAGTCCTGCGACCCTTCGTGCCAAGCAAAGTGCAAGTCCTATCTGCTCTCTTACGAGGAGGAGGATATGCAAAAGAATTGGGGTGATGGGTAATTAACTGCAATATTTTTAGTCCCCGGGAAAATGTCAGTGCGCCAATAAAAACTCATGGTACATCAACCACTTAGCCCTTACAGGGAGAGAGCGAAGGACGACGGTATCCTCCGCGGCCGTTTTTTTATCTCCGGGACGATCGAGGTGGTTGTTCGCCCCCATTCGCAATTTGGACTCGCGAAGGACAGAAAGTCGTGTACTTTATTGGAAGGTTACCGCTTCGTAATAAATCTTTTAATTTTTAATGTATATATCGACTGTCCCGTCCCCTTCGTCGGCGCTCAAAAATTTGACTTAATTAAATATCACCGCGATTTTACGATCAAATTTACAAAGGTTACTACTTCCTTTTATAACCGTTTACTTTAAATTGGTGTCATTTGATAGTCAATCTCATTAGACACAAATATTAGTGTTTTCCAAATCTAGTTTTAGTGACATTATTAAACGTTACATATGTAAGATCCCCATCTTCATGACATTCGTACTTATTTATAAATATACTTATTGTCCTTTATATGATAGATTGTAAATAAAAATAGATGTTAAAAAATCCCTTAAGTAGTTATGACGAATATATTTGCATCAAGATACATAAATGACGGCGAAAATTTAAAAAAGTTACCACTTCCTTTTGCTACCATTTTTTTAAATGCTAGTATTTAAATTGAATTCCCATCTTCATGACATTAGTACCGCAAACAAATTTACTTATTGTCCTTTTTATGATTGATTGTAAATAAAAATATATAATAATGGTCTCTTGTCTTGCGTAGCGCCTATGACGAATATATACGCATCATGAATAATAAAATACGTTAAGTACAAAAATACTTTATATAATCAATTTTTATTCAGTCCTCGATTACTGCGGTTTTAAACAGTCCGGGAGTATTCGCACAAACAATTACTCAGACTATGCGATGTATTGCTATTTTGAAAATCAATCTGAATGATAATTTAATCAAATGCGTTTTAGTGAAATCAATACTTAAAAAGTATACAGCATACCCGATTTACACGGTAGATATGTTCCTGAGAAAAACGTGTAAATCGAAATTGTAACTTTTTTGAAAATAAAACCCTGTAAATCGAGAAGTATACAAAAAAAAAACACATAATTTTGTTTTTTATTAACTTTAAAAAAAAAATAAGGTACATAAATCAAACAAATGTATTTAAAAGTTGTTCCTTTTGATCATAGTCACTTAAATTTCAACTTTTTTTAAATCGTGTAAAACCGAGAACTTGTAAAAAAAAGTAACGAGGTAGGTTATTTTCAACATATTTTTTTTTAAACCGTGTAAAAGCGAAAACGCGTAAAGCAAGTACCGTGTAAAACAAGTGATAGGTGTATTTGATAAGATTAAGAAGTTATTTCCAATTATTGTATATTGTTATTGAGAACATAACGTGTAACACGAGGAATAGATTATTTTCAACGTTTGTCTTCAATTTATTTTATTTTTTAAACCGTGTAAAAGCGAAAACGTATAAAGAAAGTAGTGAACAAGGGATAGGTGTATATTACAAGATGAAATAGTTATTTCTAATTATTGAATATTGTCGTTGAGAACATATCATATAAAATGAAGAATGGGTTATTTTTAAACCGTGTAAATGCGAAAACGTGTAAGGAAAGTACCGTGTAAAACGAGGGATAGGTATATTTTATAAGATAAAATAGTTATTTCTAATTATTATATATTGTTATTGAGAACATACCGTGTAACACGAGGAATAGATTATTTTCAACGTTTGTTTTCAATTTATTTAATTTTTTAAACCGTGTAAAAGCGAAAACGTATAAAGAAAGAAGAGTACGAGGGGTAGGTGAATATGACAAGATGAAATAGTTATTTCTAATTATTGAATATTGTCGTTGAGAACATGTCGTGTAAAATGACGGATGGTTATTTTTAAACCGTGTAAATGCAAAAATGTGTAAGGAAAGTACCGTGTAAAACGAGGAATAGGTATATTTTATAAGATAATATAGTTATTTCTAATTATTATATATTGTTATTGAGAACATACCGTGTAACACGAGGAATAGATTATTTTCAACGTTTGTTTTCAATTTATTTTATTTTTTAAACCGTGTAAAAGCGAAAACGTATAAAGAAAGTAGAGAACGAGGGATATGTGTATATGACAAGATGAAATAGTTATTTCTAATTATTGAATATTGTCGTAGAGAACATGTCGTGTAAAATGACGGATGGTTATTTTTAAACCGTGTAAATGCAAAAATGTGTAAGAACAGTACCGTGTAAAACGAGGGATAGATATATTTTATAAGATAAAATAGTTATTTCTAATTATTATATACTGTTATCGAGAACATACCGTGTAACAAGAGGAAACGTATAAAGAAAGTAAAGTATGAGTGATAGGTGTATATGACAAGATGAAATAGTTATTTCTAATTATTGAATATTGTCGTTAAGAACATATCGTGTAAAACGACGGATGGTTATTTTTAATGTAAATGCAAAAACGTGTAAAGAAAGTACCGTGTAAAACGAGGGATAGGTATATTTTATAAAATGAAATAGTTATTTCTAATTATTATATATTGTTGTTGAGAACAAATAATTTAGAATGTAAAAATTGAGTTTGTCTTAATGTTTTTTTTTGGGAATTAGTATTATGTAATGTAATTGTTAAAAGACCATATAGCTTTCAACAGAATACGTAACCGGGTTGTTCTGCAGGTGATTTCAATACTAGCTGAGGTCGTAAACGCGAAATATCTCGTCCGTCCTGCACGCTGAAACTAGCTACACCACATACACCTCGTGTTTTTTTTATATATTTCGTTATATACTGTTATTAGTTGTGCCAGTTCTTTCTGTTTTTTGTTTCCTTGTTTATTTTATTGTGGAACGGAGATATGATAAAAATCTGTTGAACGTGGACATAAAATGGTGGCAGACAAAAGGCGATTATAATATTATCATCCGTGCGTTTTGTGGGAGTTTTGAAACTATCACATCCTGACTATGCGAGTGTGTGTATGTAGTAAACGCCATGAGGAGCGTTTCGCTCGACGGAAACGTATGATTACTATATACTAACGTACATAATATACAGTAGCAGCAACAATATACAAAAAAAAATAGTGTGCAACAAAACCTCGAAACAAAAATAAACTAAATAATGTGAAAGAGAGACGGAGGAATGCATTGAGCTTCTTTTTTTTGTGATGCCGGAGAACTGGTATAATTTAATACACAGGTATTACAGACGCATGATTCCATAATGCGGACATTGTGTGTGTTTGTGTTATCATTGTGCAAGTCATGCGGTAGCCAAGCTCGAAGATCAGAAAGCCGTTAAGCTGCTTCCTGGACCGACGCTGAAGACCTTTCAACGGTTCAATCCGATGAATGAATGGCATCGCTCGATGGACGGACTATACCGAAAATCGTATCTTGCGTTCCTCATTGTTGAATCTGTCATATTCAATTCAATTCGAACTTACGAGATTATTATTCTGTTTTCTATTTTATTTACTATTGAAAAACCTCAAAAAAATACAGATGAATTATGTAATAATTTCAGATAAATTTATAAATAATATAAACCTAAAATATCTTTTAATACACTGATGATCTTCCTTCTTTTTTTAACAAAATAATTTATATAAGTTACGGTAAAAGTACATAATTGGTAAATCTATACATTTACCGGCTTGGTCGGTAAATGTAATATGTAAATGTAATAAATATTATTAATATTTGTTTAAAATAATATTCTCAAAAAATAGTGTTTAAATTAAAAAATAATATAAATTATTTCAATCACACATTTTAACCTTAATATATAAGTGAATCTCATATTTATTATTTTTAACTTTTATCGCTATACTTTGGTAAATGTATGTATTTACCGGTAAAAGTATATATATGACGTTGCTTCAGATTTATACTTACATTTACCGTACATAATCATACTTTTACCGTGACATATAAAATAAATATACAAAAATATACTAAATAAATATACTTTTCTACAAAACCGATTTAAACCAGTTTTACAATTTTCATACAAAAAATAAAGAAAAAGGATTTTTACAAAATATTTTCTATTTCTCACAAAATAAAACTTTAACAAAAAATCGAGAATATTACATAAAACTATAATAAAATCAAATTTACTAAAGTTATTGTTTTGTCAAAAATAAGACATAATTCCTTGAGGATTTTCTGTTTGTTTCATGAATCTAAGTATTTAACAATATTCTCGTTTTATACCAGAAGAGATTTTGTGTCAAAATGTTTATGTTTTTAATCAAATAATTAATGTATTTTCATAGTTCAAAAACAGGTTTTCAAATTATATAAATTTCTTCAAAAAACCTGTTTTCAGAAACCAACAATTATTATGTTATTTATTGTTGTTATTTTACACAAGTTTCTCTGTAATTATTTATATAATTATATATTTATTATATTATTATGTTCTCATTTTTCAAAAATTATTTGTTTTTCCACCAAAGTATTTCAATTTTCATCAGTATTAATGTTTTTATCTTAGTTAATTAATGTATATGCATTGTAATTTCACTGATAATATGATTTTAACAAGGGAAAAATGTCTACAGACCTTATCTTCATCGAAGTCACTTCTTCAGTTGCTTGAAGATATTTATAAATTTTTTTTTTTCATAACATTTTTTAAAGTTCTTGTTCTTTACCAATTTTCTGTTTCATGAAACTTAGTATTTAACAATATTTCCGCTTTATACCAGAATTTGTATCAAAATTATGTTTTTAATCAAATAATTAATTTATTTTCATATTTTAACTCTAGATTCATAAACCCTAATTATAAAGAATTTTTTGTTGTTATTTCACACAAGTTTGTCTAAAATTATTTATATAATTATATAGTTATTATAATGTTATATTTTTAAATGAAAAAGTGAATATATTTTATGACTTTTTTCTTGTTATTGGTCATATTTACATAAACCTAACTTTACATATTTTTTTGTATTTTCAACAATAAGTCTAATAACCAACGAATTTCTATCTTCATTACTTAATTTAACAAATTTATGAGATCTGATACGAAAGGTGACAGCTTCAAATATCAAAATGAAGAAATATTGTTAAAGTTAAATAATCTATCCAATAAACAAATGAATAGTATTTGTTATTGTCCAGTTTTCGTGAGCTCCACGTTTTAACTTTAAGTTAAATGAAGAATGGACTTAACTAAAGGCTGATGCAGTCGAACACATCCAAACCAAACGCCAAAACAAATGATCTTTCCCCTTCATCTTCATCCGTCTATTCCCCAATCCGGTCGAAATATTGTTGTTGCAATGAACTTAAGAGCTCACAACATAATAATAATAAATACTTTCTAAAACAATTTATACTCGGACTCCAGATTAATGCCCCGCAATAAATCCGAGTCGAACATTGACGTAATAACATCTCCATATTCATCATCCGTCCGTTTCTTTTATTATTCCTTTTTTTTTTCATTCATTCTCTCAGTCTTCACGCACTTATTTTATTTCACATTTCCAATTTTTCATCCAACCTATACATGGGCCGAGGTGGGAGGGTTTTCATTTTTTAATTAAGGCCTTAATTACTGAAAAACCGGAATATGCAGGGTTCGTATGTGTAAAAGAGAAAAAAAATAATACATGTTTTGTACATTTCCACGACTGTTACACTAATTATACTTTAATTTTAATAGTTTAATTAAATAAATGCCTTTTAATATTTCACTTTACAACTGTTTTTGTCGTCTCCACTAATTGTTTTTTGGAAATTCTTTTTTGACTTTACTTAATGACTAATACCAATCTTTATCGGTTATTAAAAATACGCGCTGGCATTTCCCGAAGACTAGGATCAACGTTTTTGTGTGGGGCTTTTTTCGAAGGCGGAGACAGATAGTGAAACTGGTTTGGCGAAAGGTGGACTCCTTTTTTCTTTTTTTTCTACTTAGTAATAGACACATAAATGGTTCTGGACTTTTTCACCATTCTCGTTCCGCCAAGGCCATCCTAGCACGAAATACCTCGAGCAAGGTTAAAAACTGCTTACGCAGTCACCTAATGATTGGTCGAAAATCCCAAGGAAAGAAACAGTTGAAGAAGAAATATATATATAAAAACCATCCAGAACTGAGAACAAAGAAATCATTTTGTTGATTCGCCTGAGTGGAAATGGTTGAAGTCAGTGGAAATTAGTTTGTTTAAAGGTGGTTAATCACTTTCGTGCATGCTCTCGCATGAAATTGACGATAAATCATTGACAGTCGATGCTTGTCAATGAGTAATTCAATCAGTGTTCAACAAATTTTATGATTTCACAACTTTCACATCGGTTTTCGTAATTTGCTAGCAATAAATCTTTGAGTTACAACTCAATTATTATTTGTAATTCAATACTGTAAATTGGTCAATGAAATAAATAGTAATTAAATTACAAAAATAGAATGCTTGTCAACGAGTAATTTCCATCACTTTTAAATGCATTTTTTAATTACATATTTCATAAGATAATGTCAATATGTCATTCGTTTACAACTCAATTAAATTTGTACGTAAATACTGTATATCTCACACAAAACAAATAAATGTTATAAAATTTAGTAAACAAAAATAATTGTATCAAGTTTTATTGTTGAAATTGTTTTTAAGTCCGGATAAGTCCTGTTTTCGATTAACCGAACTATGCGAGATATTGCTGTATTGCTTAATGAGATATATAGTAATTAAATTAAAAAAATACAATACTTGTATTTCAAATTTACGTGACAATAAGTCATTACTTATTACCATATTAATTAGAAAAATGTAACTATTTTTTGTCAAATTGAAAAAATATCTATCTAGTATCTTCTTTTATTACTAAGTATTGCGGTCTATTTTTAATTTTCTTATTTCTTCATAAATTAATATGAAATGTTTTAACATCAAGTTAAATATTTTTTTAAAAAATATGTAAACTTTAATAAATTTTATAATGATAATACATATTCAATTTAGTAGATTCATCTAGTAAGGTATGAAGTACAGCAAAACTTCACATAGTGCGGCTTCTATTAGTGCGGATTATGCAAAATAAATCATACAAAAGTATTACACAAAATTATTGTTTTATATACAAATTATCATTTTTTTGATGTATCTAGTTGCTTGAGATATTTGTAGGAACCTATTACTTGCACTATTACATAAAAAGTCATTGATTTGAATTGGATTTTTTTTTATAATTAATACATTGACGTCAATTTACAAAATTCTGACATGATTCTATATATTACAATTAATTAACAAACATTTATTAACCAATTACTTATTTTTTTCTGATTTTCTTTTCTTAATTTAATGCACCAGCAAAATTTTATGTAGTTTATGTACTTTATTTTCATTAAAAATATTTATTAAATTAAAATATTTAATGCTGAATTTATTTGTATTTTAATTTTTTTGTCGTTTTTTTTTAAAATATTTTTTGTTTATATTTTCTCATTATTTTTATTCTATTATTAAATTTTACAATTTTTATGTCTTAACTCTTTGAATCAGTGGTTCTACCATTGGACCACATAAAGAGTAATTATTTCCCGCAGTGGAAATAATTACTGTTTTTCAAATGCTAAACAAAAATTGAAAAATAATCGTAAAGTATTATACATTTTTAATCTAATTTATCCAAAAAAATCGTCAGTTTTAACAAAATTATTATTTCAAGATCATTTATTTTCATTGATGTTGTAAGAACTAATTATAAAATTATTTATATTGTAGTAAAATTTTGATTAACAAAGTTTAATATTATATCAAACGAATACTAGATGTATTAGATCTACACATAGAGCCAAATTTGCTAACTAACTCTTCAATTTTTTTTGTATACACCTGTGAAATAGTAAATATATAATCATAATCATTTAATCATTAGGTACACGTGATAAAACAATTATTATTTTCACAAATTATAAAATTCTTGACAAACATAGTGTCTTTTTATGTCAAATGTTTTACATTTGGACGCAAAAACCTATTATCCATTGTAATAGTCCAATTTTATCATTATATCAATATTATCAATATTATTTATATTATTTTATAATTCATTCAATAAAGAATAATTTTCAAAATAATTTATACAAAATATCTGATAGTAAGAAAATACTTAATAATGAAGAAGTTACTACAAAAATTGTTAAAATATTATGAAAATTATTTATTTGTCTATTTTATAACGGTTTAATTATAAAATAGACTTAGATTTATATTGATAATAAGCAACAACTAAATCGAAATTTGCATGCTATGAAACATATGAAAAACATAATTAATCTCATTTAATAATATTGTTTAACTATGGGCGGCTTTAAGTTGAGGCTTATACAATACGTACATATGTAATAAATAGCGTATGTTAAAAGTGTATAGAAAAGTAAATTTTATATAGCATATAATCTGATTTTCATAAGTTATATGTACAATTTACAATCATACCGTGTTCTTTTTTTGTGATTGTTGTGAATGGTGTCTGTTGCCATAGCCATCTTTCTTCGTTTCTTCGGTCGGTATCGCGTATATTGCAATTGTGGTTGTAGGAAGAGGACAAAAAAAATGGGAGGAGAGAAGAGAGAACATCGGATTTGCAATGTAATAAGTGGAGGCTCGGGCTTTGATATTGGGCTTTAAAAGCGGCTCTCCGAAGTGGATGATAAATTCGCGAACGAAGATGTATATATAGATGTGTATGTGTGTACGTGTGTTTGCGGGGGGTTGGGAATCATCAGTCTGAAGGGGGGTGGGGATCGAGGAGGCCTCTGACAAGCGACAAGAGAGCCGCAGGGTAAGCGGCCGTGACTCGGTGAGATACCGAGAGATGAGACCGTAGCAAAAACTGACATCTGACATCGCATCTTCAGCGCAACTTTTTCCCCGCACTTTTCCGTCCAGAAAGAAACATCATCGATGTAGCGCTGCGGGTTTTCCCTTCGAATTTTTTTTTTGTCTCCACTCTTGGCCGAAGGATATTTCTTCTTTTTTCTCTTCTTCGTCTTCTTACATCAAACCGGACCGAACCGGAGTTTCTTCTGTACTGCAAATCGAAAAGAATTCGTTGAGAAAGGGATAGAGAGAGAGAGAGAGAGGAAGTCGATCCATTTCGCGATGAAAAATTGATTAATTATTAGCATTTCGTAATAAAATTTAGTACGAGCCTTCGATATCTCCGCACCATCGAACATAGATGTTCCCCGACGGCGAGATGATAGTATTATTAATAGTTGGTGTCTGTTGCTGCAAGTCATCCTGCGTCATCCGACGCTCGCACACAGCCACCCCCGTTGTTTCGGTGATCGATACCACCCTCCTCCTCCTCCCAACAACCGCGCCAACCACCCATACTCTGACAGGGGGGTGGAGGGGTGGTGGAGTAGGTGATGAGAACGTAACGTTTCCCTATCATACCCCCTTCCATCTCCACCAACACCAACAGAAGCTTGTAGACATCCTGTGTCATCGCAGATTTTCAAATCCCTAACTGGATGCCAACATTTATTCCGCACCTTCTTCCACATTAATTACCAACCGAACCAGGATCCGGATCCCGCAGCTCCTGACCGCCGAACATGTGCTCCGAACCAACCCTCCCTCCAAACACACCAAACTTATCCAATTACTACACTCTAACCCAAAAATTACATAATAACTTATTCATAATGCGCATCTCCAAAAACGTAAATTTGCATTCAATTATAATTCCAACATTTTGTACAAAACTTGTTACACAAACATATTATAGAAGTTATTGGCAAGTATATCGGGAAACGCAAGTAAGCCACATACATTTTTAAGCAACGAAGGCTCAAGTACTTGAGAGATAATCTATGAAAATGAATGAAAAAAAAATAAATCTGGCACATTTTGTACCAAATTCAATGCACAACACATGTCCAGAAACTTGTATTTAAAGAATCCACGTATAGGTAACATACGTGGATTCATACGGAATAAAACTTGTCAAGTAACTTGTAGAAGGAAATACACGTAATATAAATATTAGTGCCAAATTAGTAGTAGGAAGCGCAAGCACAATTAAATTATTACTAATTCGGCACTACAATGTTTTTATTTTATAACAAATCTCATTACACAATACTTGTCAAGTAACTTGTATTTACAGAATGCTCGTACAAGTACATACACGTACACGTTATATAACTAGTAAATAGGAAATTACAAGTACTTATGATACAAGCTATGCAAAATACTTGTCAAGTAACTTGTATTTACAGAATTCACAAACACGTATTATACAAATTATTGTTTAGTAAATGGGAACGCGCAAGTACTTGAGTAAGAATCTATGAAAATCTATGAAAATATCGCTAATTATGTTCCTATAATGTTTTTATTTTATAACAAAATATATTACACAATAAGATAATGATTCACAAGTACTTAATTGACTAGCTATGAAAATCAAGAAAAATATTGCTATTTCGACCTATACAACGTTAATATTTTGTATCAAACTCATTGCATAACATTTGTCAAGTAATATTATGCAAGTATACACATTATTTAAACTATTGGCAATTACACAGGTAAACGCAAGTACTTTAAGAAACAAGCTATGAAAATTAGTAATTATAGCAAAGAAACTAAGTTAAAAATTACTTGGAAAGTATCACATTGTAAATTATCCGCAAAGTTATAATATTCTTTAAAATACTCAGTTATTTCATGAAATATCGCATGGTGTTAATTAATTAATTATTATTTCATACTCTACCTAGTTATTATATAAATTAACATCATTGTCCAATATAAATCATAACATATCTTTTTTAGTCCTAAAAACTATTTTACACTTTTAAATATCAAACTTGTTCACATTAATCTATTTATCTACAGATCTTATAATAAAAAAAACTTATCAATAAATAATAAACTGATGTTTATATAAAATTTAATAACATATACAAAAAAAAATAATTAAATTTGTCAAAGCAATTTCTTTCAAATTTTGTTCGTGTCGTCGTTCGTGTCGGTAAAAGGAAGAAACTTTGAAATTGGCTATTTCAAACTTTAAATTATCCGTGTGGCATTGTTCACTTTCTTATTAGGAATTCCGTGTTTCGAAGATAATATTAATTTTCTGTACTCTCGATCCAATGCGGAGAATCGATTCAGAAAATCATGTTACGTAAATTTCAATTCATGTTGGAAAATGTAGCAATGCGGACCTTCTCAGAAGGAAATAATTATCTCTGATGCACTAATATTACACGAGAGGTGAGTGACCGTGCTATATGGATTATTCAAATTTTTAACTTAGAAAATTATAATTTGTTGCGTGCACATAATATTTACGAATTTAAATATTATATACATATTTTTTGAGAAAAAAAAAATATGTAAAATTAATGACGTAATAATAATTTATTGGCCGTAATATTACACATATGTAATGAAGGCATAATTTTGTAAAATTAATGATCTCAAATTTCAATTTCCAAAGCAAAAAATGTTGAAATTTTTACATAAAAATAATGTAAATATTTCCCATCTCGCCACATTAATATAATATGTTGATTTTAATATGTATAAAGGTTTCTTGAGAAGTATTGATCAAAATGAGTGTAATGTTACAATGTAAAAAATAATTTCTTCTAAATCTTTTCAATGTCAATAATGTGTTGATTTTAATATGTATAAAGGTTTCTTGAGAAGTATTGATCAAAATGAGTGTAATTTTACAATGTAAAAAATAATTTCTTCTAAATCTTTTCAATGTCAAGTGTATACAAATTATGTAAGTAACGAATTGGATGACAGTAAAATTGAATTGACAGTTGTGACATCTGTCATGTTATGCAACTTGATTATTTTTCATCTTGCAGGATGCATTTATAGGATGATGATTTTAATATGTGTAAAAGTTTCTTGCGATGTAAAAATGATTTTTTCACCTATTCAATGTTAAGTGGACAAATTATGTAACTGGGTGAAAGTAAACCTGAATTGACAGTTGTGACATGCAGTAGTTACTTCATTACTTCTCATCTCGCAAAATTTATAAATTGATGAATGTATAAATTTCTTGAGTTAATGAGAAATGTTGATCAAAATTGGTGTAATTTTACAATGACACAAATATTTTCTTCTAAACATTTTCAATTGTATACAAATTACATAACTATGGAATTGGATGAAAGTTAAATTGAATTGACAGTTGTGACATGTGTCTTATAGTATACTTGATTATTTTTCATCTGTCAGTATTTATAAGATGTTGATTGTAATATATATCAAGAGTTCTTGAGCTATCAAAATTGCTGTAATTTTACAATGTATAAATGGGTTTCTTCTAAATATTTTCAATTTAAGGTGTACTACTTTCTGTAACCATAGATTCGGATGATAGTAAAATTGAAAGTTAACATATGTAACTATCACATTGGATGAAAGTAACATTCAATTGACACTTTGTAACATATGTCATATGATACAACTTGATTATTTCTCATCTCACAACATATATAAGATGATGATTCTAACATGTGCAAAAGTTTCTTGAGTTGTAAAAATAAATTTTCCTACATCATATCATTCAATGTTAGGTATACAAATTATGTAACTATAAAATTAGATGAAAGTAAAATTAAATTGACAGTTGTGACAAGTATCATATAGAAGTTAGTATACTTCATTATTTCACATCTCTCAGAAATTAGAAGATGTTGATTGTATTATGTGTAAAGGTTTCTTGAGTTAATGATAAGTATTAATCAAAATTGGTGTAATTTTACATTGTAAAAATGAATTTCTTCTGAATATTTTCAATTTAAGGTACACTACTTTTTATAACCACAGATTGGATGTTAGTAAAATTGAATTGACAGCTGACATATGTAACTATCAAATTGGATGGAAGTAACATTCAATTGACACTTTGTGACATATGTCATATTATGCAACTTGATTATTTCTCATCTCGCAACATATATAAGATGATTATTCTAACATGTGTAAAAGTTTCTTGAGTTGTAAAAATAAATTCTCCTACATCTATTCAATGTTAGGTATACAAATTATGTAACTATAGAATTAGATGAAAGTAAAATTAAATTGACAGTTGTGACAAGTATCATATAGAAGTTAGTATACTTCATTATTTCACATTTCTCAGAAATTAGAAGATGTTGATTGTAATATGTGTAAAGGTTTCTTGAGTTAATAACAAGTATTAATCAAAATTGATGTAATTTTATAATGTAAAAATGAATTTCTTCTGAATATTAACAATTTAAGATGTACTACTTTTTATAACCATAGATTAGGATGTTAGTAAAATTGAATTGACAGCTGACATATGTAACTATCAAATTGGATGAAAGTAGCATTCAATTGACACTTTGTGACATATGTCATATTATGCAACTTGATTATTTCTCATCTCGCAACATACATGATTCTAATATGTGGAAAAGTTTTTTGAGATGTAAAAATGATGTTTTTTCTATACCTATTAGGTATACAAATTATATAACTATGGAATATAACTGGAATTGACAGTTGTGAAATATGTCATATAAAATTTGGTATACTTTTGATTGTTTCTCATCTCTCAGAATTTATAAGATGTTGATTGTAATATGTGTAATGGTTTCTTAAGTTAAAGAGAATTATTGATCAACATTGTTTCAATCTTTTCAATGTTAAGTGTACTACTTTTTGTTACCGTAGATTCGGATAAAAGTAAAATTGATGTCTTACATCGTAGCACATGTTGATAGTGATAAGTGTTAAGGATTTTTGAGTTGACAATAGAAGTATTTTGTAATTTGTGTCTAAACTGTATGTAATAATTGTTGGCTATGTGTAATTGGCTTGGAACGATCTGAAATGGGTGTAATTTTAAGCAATTTCGAGTGACGATAAAGAAATAAAAATTAGGCAAGTCTGGAGGGAGCGTCGAAAAGGGGGAAGAAAATAATGAAATGCGCGGTGTGAGTGAGTGTGTGTGTGTGCGGTGAGGAAGGGCGGAGGATGAGCAAAAACGCGGCGAGGGACAAAAATCAGATGAAGTGTTGGCATCAACATTAGTTGGAGGAAGATAAGAGTCGCAGAGTTGGGGAGGAGGTTGGATATAATGATGTTGAAGTAAGGGATGCGAATGTGAGTGTGTTCCCGCAAGAACGGTCATCTAGATTGTACATGCTAATAGAATGACCACTGACCGCTCCGGCGACCAACCCTCTCGCCCCGAAACCGGAAGCAAAAACAACGAAAATGGATATATTTCCTTTTTGCAAGGTCCAGATCCTAGCCGGCGCCACCCAACCACCTCACCTCCTCTCCCACCACCACTGAACCCCCTCGCAACTTATATAATATTAAAACGAGATGGGCAGCGCAGATAGCGGAGAAAGTAATCGAATTCAGGAATGCCATCCAACCTCTAACCGAACCCCTCCTTTGCTTCTGGTGTTGTTAGTAACACCTCATACCATCCCCGAAACGTCGCGCCTCCCGTCGCGCAAATTAACGGCTCGTGAATTGATAATATTAATAACGCCGACCGTCGGATGATTTAAAATGGATAATTAAGTGCTGCACAGCTATTGTGAGCATACCAGGTTGTGTGTTGTTCAACGTTTATCGGCTTTTTAGGTGCAGCAAAACTGCATTCACATTACACACTACGCCAAAAAGCAAAGTCACATATATTAGGCTTACACTATTAAAATTGATGTTTCGACAAAAGTTTAACTACATTTACGTTTTAAACACAATTAGTTTGCATTACACAATTATCAAAACATATAATTTTAAATCAATTCCTAATAGCTTATGTATATATATAGAGGTGGACAAATGCGGCTCTTTTAATAAGTAATTGCGGCACGAAAATCTCACATTGGTGTCTATATTGAAAAATTTCATTTCACTAATAAAAATAGCAATTGTAAGAGTACGTGCGGCTCTCTACATTTTGTTTAATGGGCAAGTGGCTCTTCGCTGCAAAAAGGTTGCCGACCTATTGTTATCATATATTATTAAATATCAATTTTTAATAATTTGTGTATATTTCTCATTATTAAATTAATAAACTGTACATCCTTTCTAATTATATCTGGTTTACGCCAAGAAAATGTACTTTTACCTAAAGTATTTAAAACAATAACTCGCATAGTGCAGTTTCAATAAGTACGGATTGACTACAGTACGGTTTGAAAATTTCAAAACAAACAAAATTTTAATTAAGGAAAACAAATTAAAAAAAAAATGTATACAAACTTATTGTTTTTTATTGCATCTATAATGTCACTTTTCATGTTGTTGCTGTTTATATTTATGCAGTATTAAAGTTCTCGATTAGTCCGGTTTTAAGCAGTGAAGAGCCGACTATCCGCACTAAGCGAGGTATTGTTGTATGATATGTACAATTTAAAGAAAATATGTAGTAGTTACTACATTACTAATACAAATCAATTGCCATGATACATAATACACAAAATATAAATGGTCTTAAAGCCTCGTTATTTTTTAAGCAATCGACATACATTTTCTTATTGACAAGTGTTAACAGTGAGAAGTATTAATTACACAAAGTTATTACAAAATAATTAACTTAACTTGAAATGATATAAGCTTTTTTGTCATTTTTTAATTAATAGATTCTTGTATTTTCTATCATTCATTCCATTTCAATTGTCTATAGAAAAAAGCTTAGCAAATTTCAATATTTATAATAAAAAAATAAACTTGAATACAATATAACAAAATTTACTATCTTACTCTGTTTACTATAATAAATATTCAATATTACAAACTATTAAAATTGATGTAATTTTCAGTATTACTACGAATATTTTTAATTATTCAATACATCAAAATAATTAATAAAATTATCTTAAATCTAATTATTTATTGGAGAACAACTTTTTGTTAAAGTCAATGAAAAAACATTTTTTCAAAAAAATATAATAGAAATATTTTGTATGAATGTTACAAAATCAAAACCAAGTATTGAAATTATAGCAATAATATTGTAACTAAACATGAATTATTTTGATTGTATAGTTAACAAACAACGTTAATTAAATTGTGCATATAATGAACTTGGCTCTAGAAGAGTTTTTCAATTCTCGAAGAAGCGTAATTCATAATATTTCCATTTGCATCATGAAAATGCGGAAAAAGTGAAAGAAAAAACGTTGACTTCTCCTTCAACATTTTTGTATTGAGAGAAGTTCGCATTATGTCTTCCCTTTTTTAATAATGGAAAAGAGAGAATGCAAAACGCGAGTAGAAGAAGAAGAAGAAGAAAAAAATGAGCGGAATAGAAATGCTAAAGGGAAAGAGAGATGAAGAAAGCGCGGTGCACGGTCTGGTATATAAGAGGAAAGGCGGGGGGCGGCAAGAATTATCCGGGGAGCTCATTTATTCCCCCAACCCCCGGCAGTAAAAACCGTAAAACTTTTAAAACATTAGAGATTCGAAATAAGAAAAACAAATTCCTTGATAATTTGAATATGTGGCTGAAGAAGTAAATCTTTCGCTACAAGATGTTTTTATCGTGGCGGCTTCGCTTCGCTCTGTGCTCTCCTCTCTCTCTCTCTCTCATTCACCATGGGGTGGTATAAGTGTCCCCTCTGCACCCCCGTACACGCGGAAAAAGGGGGAGCGGCTAAAAAGCCCCAGTGCATGCAGATTAAAATCCTCCGCCGCAAACGGGAGTTAAATATCGTTGCAAGCCGACCGCCGCCACCCCCAAACCGTCTCTTACTCACTTTCATCTATCTTTATATCTTCCTCTCTCTCTCACTGCTTTCGTCCCCCTAAAACCCCTCGTATAAATCTCAGCCAGGTCCCACGATAATATTTAACTAAATTCTTGCTCCATATAACTTGCCAACCTGAATCTTTTTTAAGTGGCTGTTAACTCGAAAACCGTACATCATCCACCTGAAAACTAAATTACCGATTCCTCGTAAAACACACACGTTCCCTGAAAACTCAACTCAAAGGATCTTTCATCTCCTACCTCCCTCACCCGAACGACGTTGCTCACTGTTTTCTCTATTTTTTTATTTTATTTTTTTTCCATCCATCTCTCCAGAAAATTTAGTTTCTCTCGCATTTCCATTATTTCACTTTCAACAAAAGAATAAATTCCGGCGACCGGACGCCGGAAGCGCGGGATACCGGAAATGGAAGGAGGTAGGGTGGGTTTTTGGGTGCTGCAGCCGCTTCGACAACCCGACGCACAGCAAGTGGGGTAGTGTTGTTGCGTGATTGACGTATTCCTCATCAGTATTCCGGCCTCGTGATTGGACAGACGGAGCTGTCAATCAAAAAACTTTGTACTCCACCCCCATTTCCCGGCGAGCCTCCACCTCTCTCCACCGCCATCCCTTTTTCCCCGCCGCTCCAAAACCCGAAACATCCCCCCGCGCTCGACCGACCGCCCACGAGCCACCCACCCACCGCCGCCGCCGCGCGTTTCCATCCACCACATGTATTGGAATATTTTTATTTCCAAACCTCCTCCACCTCCTACTATGCACAACCCGCCACCCCCACGCGCCATTCGCTTTTTAATACCTCGCCACCGCGTATATTAAAATTAAATGGAAATGCGCGCTCCTCCGAAGGGTGGAAAATTCAATTCACATTTTAAACGATTTTTAAAACCAGTTTAAGTAACTGATGGAAAAGGCAGAAGGGAATTTGCCCGCAGCAGTCTCTCCTCTCCTCTCATTTCACCGGGCTTTCCTTCTTCTACTTCCTCCCCCTTCCCTTCATTTTTTTGGCTCTGTTATTTACCCCGCGTTTCCATTTTTTTTACTCTCTCTCTCATCCCCCAGCACTCTAAATCGATAATTTTTAAATGATTCCATTTTAATTTTTCATCCCTCCAACTTCCAGCGATACAGGAATTACGACAGAATCAATATTGAAATAATTTCGTACACGATTTACCGACCACACCAATTTTCTTTATTTACTCAATTTCACCAATCATTTAAACCTATATAGTAACAATATTTATTAACAAATCACTACTTGATACTTACTATACTTCATATCAAATAAATCGTAATGTTCAACTATCAAAACTACCATTTCTACTAATATTGAACAACTTAACAAATTTCATATCAAGTGAATCATAACGTTCATCTTTCAAAACTTGCATTACTACTAATATATACAACTTAATTCAAACGAACATGCACAAATTACTACTTGATACTTACCAAATTTCATATCAAGTACAACTTAAAATGTACATATACTTGTTTCATTCTCTATTTAATCAATTTCCTTTATGATTGGAAGCTTCAAAGTAACAATTTTATTTAACAAATTGCTACTTGATACTTTCCAAGTTACATATCAAGTAAACTATGGGGTGCTGTATTCGGAAAGTTAAATTAATTGCACTTCTAGTAATATTTATTAAAAAGTAATTGTATTAAACTTTACTTACAAATTAATATGAAATATTTGTTACTTGACAAGTATGACAAAACTGTTCACACATATTAATGTATGTATGAAAATAATCAATTTTGATTGTCAATTGTAATACTAAATTGAAAAAATTATTAATGTTTCATGTAACAATTTCTAAAAATAAAAGTTTGTCATAAAAAAAAATTAGACAGAAATACTTTAGTCAAACACTTGTAAAATTACTAAATTCAATAATGTTCTAAACTAATGTGTTTCAATAAGTCTATTAAATCATGTATTTAATTCTTAAATTATCTCTAGTATTCATTCTGTAATATAAAGATTACTACAATATTTATGAGTATATTAATAAAGTATTGATTTTTTTTTAAATCTTGTAAGTGATAAGTTTACATGTAAAGTATTAAGTGGTTATCATAACATAAAATTATAAATAGGCCGACGTCGGCGTCCCAGTCCTCTCAAGCTGATCCTCGTCCTCTCATCCTCCTCATCCTTGTCCTCTCCTCCTCATCGGCGTCGTCGTTGTCGTCCTCATCGTCGTAAATTATATTGTGGAGGCGAAGTGAATGTTTGTGTGTGGCATAATCAATGTCAAACTCTGTCATCAGCTGATCCCATCCCTCTTCCTGCAAGTGTTTGCTTCTCGTCATATCATATTCACCGCCCTAATATGCTCGCTCCAAACTTAACTACCCTCCATATCACATAACGGCTGCCCATTTTTTATTTAAACATCGCACACACACACACACCCTCTCTCTGTTTCCCCCCCTCGAGGGACTGTTTCAGGCATTTACTGATGTATTTAGAACTCACTTCTTCATTCTTGTGCACTTCTTCCCTACACTTTCTTCTCAATAACACACTTCAAACACTCTTAGATTTTCCTTTTATTTTCTTAATAATTATAACTATATTTGTTGCAAAAAAATATACAATTTCATAAATAATTGAAAAATTATACGTTTTTCTATCCCTTTGCTAATAAATTAGATTTTAACAAGAAAACAAAGGATAATTTTTTCATTACTTTCATTGACAAATTACAACAATATCTCTCATAATCAGGCTTCTATCACTATGGTCCGGTTTGAAAAGTTTAAAACAAACTAAATTTTATTTGAGCTAAATTAAATTCTAAAAAAGTAGTACACAAATTTTTTTTTTATACATAATGATCGTTTTTATATTCATTACACAGTCAAGTCCTATTTTTTTTGTATATATTTACTTCTGGTTTCAAATAGTTCGGGATATTAACGGAACCGGACTATGCAAAGTAATTTCTGCAGTTTTTATTTGAGGTCAATTTTAGTAAGAAAAGAAGGGATACATTTTTCACTTTTACTCATTGACAAAGTTCAACAAAATCTCTCATAATCCGGCTTCTGTCAGTGCGGATTCACTATAGTCCGGTTTGAAAATTTTCAAACACACTAAATTTTATTTGAGCTAAATAAAAATGATCGTTTTTATATTAATTACATAGTCAAGTCTTATTTTGTGTATGAATTTATTAGTTATTTCAAACAGTCCGGGATATTGATGAAATCGGACTATGCGAAGTAATTGCAGCAGTTTTTACTTTAGGCCAATTTTAGTACGAAAGGAAAAGATAAATCTTTCAATTTTACTCATTGACAAAGTACAAAAATATCTCGCATAATCCGACTTCTATCAGTGCGGATTCACTATAATCCGGTTTGAAAATTTTCAAACGAAATTTTATTTGAGCTAAATAAAAAATTGTCGTTTTTGTATTAATTACACAGTCTAGTCTTATTTTGTGTATAAATTTAGTAGTTATTTCAAACAGTCTGGGATATTAACGGAACCGGACTATGCGAGGTAATTGCAGCAGTTTTTATTTGATGGCAATTTTAGAAGAAAGGAAAGGATAAATCTTTCACTTTTACTCATTGATAAAGTACAAAAATATCTCGCATAATCTGGCTTTTATCAGTGCGGATTCACTATAGTCCGGAACCGGACTATGCAAGATAATTTATGTAGTTTTTAATTGAGACCAATTTTAGTGAGGAAAGAAAGAATACATTTTTCACTTTTACTCATTGACAAAGTACAACAATATCTCACATAATCCGACTTCCATCAGTGCGGATTCACTATAGTCCGGTTTCAAACAAACAAAATTTTATTTGAGCTAAATATGATCGTTTTTATATTAATTACACAGTCAAGTCTTATTTTGTGTATGAATTTAGTAGTTATTTCAAACAGTCCGGGATATTGACGAAACCGGACTATGCGAGTTAATTACTGTAGTTTTTATTTGAGACCAATTTTAGTAAGAATATAAAACTATTTTGTGTATAAATTTCGTTATTGTTTCAAACAGTCCGGTATATTAACGGAACAGGACAATGCGAGGTAATTGCTGTAAACTCAATTCATCATCGTTAACGATATTTCGAATAGTAAATACCAGATTTTTGTATGTGAACAATCAATAGTCTTTGATGGATATGCGGCGATATCGAAATCCAACCCTGACATATATGTACTTTTTTTATTATTATATGGGTCGTAAAGTATTTTATGTTTGTGTTTTGGTTACTCAATAAACACATCTTCTATCCCTTATTTTATGAAATACATATACACTTATATACACATAAATATTATACTACGCTAGAATACAAACATTGCAAATAAAATATTACACAAACTCAATTGATACTTAAGTATCATCAGTTCTATAAATACTTTTATAAAAATATACAAATAACTGAAAATATTAACAGATAAATGTTTCAAATATTAGAAATTATTCATCTTTGACCACAAAAAACACATTTTACTCTGTAATTCATGAAAAGTACCAATTACATATACATCTATCTCTCGTTTTACACAGTTCTTTCTTTGCACGTTTTTGCTTTTATTTGGTTTAAAACAATTTAAAATTAAAAAATAAATATAGAAAATAATCTGTCACTCGTTTTACACGGTATATTTTTACACGTTTTCGCTTTTACACAGCCTAAAACAAATTTAAATTAAAAAATAAATATAGAAAATAACCTATCATTCCTTATACATGGTACTTTTTTTACACGTTTTTACACAACTTAAAATAAATTTAAACTAAAACTAACTATAGAAAATAAACCATAGCTCATTTTACACGATATTTTTTTACAAGTTTTCGCTTGTACACAGCTTAAAACAAATTTAATTTAAAAATGAATTTAAAAAATAACCTGTCTCTTGTTTTACACGGTACTTTTACACGTACTTTTTTACACGTTTTCGCTTTAACTGAGTTTAAAACAAATTAAATTAAAATTAAATGTTGAAAACAACCTAACACGATTCTACACGTTTTTCTATTTACTGTCTAAATCTTCAATGCTCATTATCCTATCTATAAATTCAATGCATAAACTGAAAATTAAGTAGTATTTTTTCTCTTAATATTTATTTTTTTTATTTTTATTTTTATTTCTATTTTTTTTTACTTTCTCGTTTCAGATAAACGAAGTACAAGAAATAGAAGAAGTAATGCTTTGATCTCAAACATCCACAAGTATTTTTGTCAAATTTGATAAGTAATAAAATTTATTTATATTCTTCTTTTAGAGCTTTCATTCTTATAATCAATAAATTATTATTTATTGATTTATTGAAGAAAACATTTACAAGTATTCCTTCTAAGCTTAAATATTTGGTACTCTTTATTAACAATATTAGAACAAATTATTAATATTAGTCTAATAATCTAAACACAGACGAAGTAATACCTAGTATAGTACGGATCATTGACAATATCCCGCACTGTTTGAAATCGGATTAATCGAAGCCTTTAAAAGCGTATAAATAAAATACATGACAATAAATGAGAAGAAAAAAACAATATTTTATAAATAGAAAATAATTGTGTACTAATTCTTATAATTTGTTTTTATTTAATTAATTAGAATTGATCGAAACCGCACTATGCGAGGTATTTCTTTATAAGAAATGCAAGAAATGATAGAACAAATATCGTCAACCCATTCAAAACTATATTGTTTGTTCAGATTTATAAAAGATTCCTTCTAATTAACATCTTTGAAAAGTTTGAAACATTATTTTATTTAACTGATAATCTTAAATTAAATGATTCATTTTTATAATATTTATTGATTGATTATTTTGTATATTTTTCAACTTTTTAATGTATTTTTTTTTATTATTGAAAATATTTTTATATCTATTTACAAAATAAATGCTGATGAACTTGTATTAAAATAATTGTACGAGATGTACTTAAATTAAGTCGAGTTTTTAATACTGCTATATATATTTTTCATAAATGGTGTCCCAAAAAGAACTGACATTTTAAATTTGTCCCCATTTTTTTCGTGGTAAAACCAGAGCAGAGATTTTTATATGCTGTCATTAGTAAACATTGAGGTTAAGTTATCGAAAAGTGGACCTAACTTCTTCGAAAATGAAAATGTCATTACTGTCAATGGAATTTGATATTGTGAGATGATTTTAAACTTTTTATAACCTAAAATTAATTATATGGATGTGTAAGTCATGTACTAATGAAACCATGCAGTTATTGCAAGAAAAATGCAATGATCGTGTTATCCGCCAAGATCATGTGACTTGACAACGTTAGACTTCTTTTTTGTCTATCTTAAGGATAGAGTGTACATCAATAACCACAAACCACTGAGGATCTGAAACATGAAATTTGACACAACATTGCCAAAATTTCCAAAGAATTATATCTAAATATAAGGAAAATTTCATCAAAAGAGTGAACATATGCTGCCAAGGCAAGGGCGATCATTTGTCAGATGTTTTGTGTCACGTATAACCTCAATATCTCTACTTTGTAATACAGCAAAAATATTATCAATTATCAAATAAAAAATGTGTTTTATTAAAAAATTAAAATATCAGTTCATTTTGGGACAACTTCATAAGTGCGTATATTTTATAAAACTTGTTAAAACAAGACGATTTCAATTATGTGATCTAATTAATCGACTTTTATAAATTACATTTGATGTTGTTTGTACCATAAAATTAATAATATTTCAAGTAATAATTGCATACATTTTCGTTGTGAATTACGTTGGAATGCGCGCATCTTGTTTACGAAACTCGCATGCGCTTTTATTTATGTGACTACACATCAATTGCCCTATAATTGAATTTGCTCAAAGCGGAATATGCAAATTGCGTCATGCAAGGATCACATTTGGCTGCTAAAGTTATTTATTCTGCGCCTGCCGCTATTACATCGTACAAATAATAATAATAACACGTCTTTTTCCTTCGCGTTTTACTTACAACAAAAATAATAATAAAAACGCATATAAATTAAAGAATTATTTGTTTGTAACAATGGTGCTGCGGCATTATTATCCTTGCAAGATCTGCAATTAAATGGAAATAATTATTATTACCGGGCAATTTGTTAAATTTACTGCAGATAAAAATCCGAAGCGTATTTCGAAAGGATTACAAAAAAAAATATAATATGAAACGTTGAATAGAAATAATGCGCGGAGAAAAAGGAAACAGAAAAAAGTTTCGTCGTCGGTTTCCGGATCACTCAACGACTAGAGGAGACGTATTGTTTTCTTAAGACACGGCCTGAGATTTATTTTCGGATTTTGGCGAAAGAAAATATATATGTATAAATACGATTCGAAATATGTTTATTAATATGTTCTGGGATGTATTTTAAAATGAATGTTTTCGTACTGTTTTGATGAATATTTAACATTTAAAAAAGTCAAAATGTTATATAAAAAGGTTAAATTTGTATACTAATAAAGTAAATAATTTATATATCAATATTATTTAGTATAAGACAAGTAATTGAAGCAAAGAAATGTATTAATTCGAATATTTTATATGAAATATGATTTTATACCAAAGAAATGTCAATATTTAATTTAAAATATTGAAAACAATGATTAAAAATCAACAAAACTTTATAGTTGTGTGAATTTTGCTAATTTCATATGTATTTATTTGTTTATTGGTTTTGGGCTTAAATTGGTTTTGAATTTAAATAGTCTGTCATACACGATACTTGCCAAGTATTTGTATTATATAGTGTAACTACTTTCATAAGTACTTGTTTATTGATTGTGGAAGTTTTTCTGAAACAGTCTGTCGACTTGTATACATACGTGATATGTCTCAAGTACTTGTATTATGTAGTAGGCTTTTTCATAAAATAATTATGGAGGTGTAAACATTTGGAATTAAAAATTTCTCTTCATTAATTGGATTAATTTTTACATTAATTGATTCTCAAAGTTACTTAGATGCAAATAATGTTTCATAATTATTTTAATTTATATGATTAACACAATTTTAATACTCCATAAAATTAGATGATCGATATTACATTACTGTCATATAACATTTCACGTAACCTCAATAGTTAACAAATGGTGAAACAAAATGGTAACGCTTCTTTTATGACAACCTGAACAAATACAAAACACTGCATCCATACTATTCGTGATGTGAAACATTCCTATCACTCGTACCAACTTCTGTTAGTTATCATAAACTTCGATTAACAGTTAACTGCAATTGATACTATACGTACATCATACTAAGATTTATATAACTTATAGCATGTATGCAACACAATATTTACAAATGCTATAATCAAATTCAATGACATTCAGAAAAAGTTATGCAATATCTCTCAATTGCTACAATGGATACATCATACTAACAAACATTTATGATATTATAGGATGGCTGCAAAATAATATTTACAAATGCTATACATCAAATTCAATGACAGTCAGAAAGAGGTTATGCAATATCTGTCAATTGCTACTATGGTTACGTCGTACTAACTAACATATATGTTACTTGTAGTATGGATATAACATGTTGTACATCAAATTGAATGACATTTACAAAGAGGTTACGCAATATCTGTCAAGTAACTTAACAAGTAAAATTATATATTAATCAATTTGACTTTAAGTAAATACGCACACAGCAATACTTTCCAAGTAAGAAGTTATTACTTAGCAACTATTGAGATCTACATGGATTATAATAATAAAGAATGAATATATTACTTACAATAACATATACTATATTATTGATGCTTTGATATTTGCTTTTGCATTGGTGGAAACTCAACTCTTCGAATATGGCGAATATCAAACCCCCTATCTGTCTGTATATTTGCATGTGTGTCTGAGCGATCCAAAATGTATTTGGGATGAGGATGAGGGGCGGCAGAGAATGAGGGATTCGAGAGCAGGAAAGTTCTGTGCGGGAGAGACAGTGAGGCGTTATTAAATTTCACCTGGTGACACATGTTGACGTACTTTGTCACCTAGGAAACGGATGGGTGGAGAGATGCGGAAGTTATATATATATACTTTATGCGGAGAAATCGCAGCAAGTACTGAAGTTTGGCATTCTTTCTTATTTTCGCAGAGAACGGCTTGCCACGGAGATTGCGGACTGCATACACTAACACCCAATTGCTCGAGCTGGAGAAGGAGTTCCATTTCAACAAATACCTTTGCAGGCCGAGGCGGATCGAGATTGCAGCGTCCCTAGATTTAACAGAAAGACAGGTAAATTGATTAATTGATTGGGTTGCGAATTGGGTGCTTATTAATTTTGGTGTTTCAGGTGAAAGTGTGGTTCCAGAATAGAAGGATGAAACATAAAAGGCAGAGCTTGGGGAAGGGCGGAGATGAGGGTGACGATAAGGATTCGGTTACTAGTGAAGGCGGGAAAAGTGGGAAGATCTCGGATAAGTTCCTGGACGATGAGATGGCTAAGAAGAGCTGTCAGGGATGCGAGATGCCGACTGCGGGATTGTGCGGGACGCAGCACGAGGATGTTCCTGATATCGGGGCGAATAGGGGGAACAACAATAATACGCCGAGCGCAACCAATAATAATACTAGCTTCAACAACAATAGTAACGGGGCTAGTTCGGTGGCGAGCTCCGGGTCTTTTGATAAGATGATCGAGGAGGATTCAAGGTCTAACGAGGATAGCGGAGCTGTTAGGATTCCTAAGAAGGTCACGGTGAAGGTGGAGAACAGGAAGAGCTCTCCGAACGTGGATAAAAAGACGGCTTTGAGTAAGACGTCTCCGAAAGATGGTTTGCTGGAGCCGGCGAAGGCCGCGACGAAAGTGTTAGCTCCTGGACACCCGAGTCCTTTAGGTACCAGCATGATTTATCCGCCGTTGCAAAGAGCGTCTCCGACGACGGCAACAGCTATTGCCTCAGCAACTGTTACGATACAGAACGTCCCGAACACCATCCCACCGTTCGCAGCAAGAGGTTCCAACTCCTTCCCAAATCAGTACCAGATGCCGCAGCAGGATTACAGACAATCGCAGCAGAAACCGTACATCCAAACGACCGGTTACAACACCGGAGAAATGCAGTACGACGTTGGAGAAGGACAATCTTACGTTAGGAATCAGGGCAGGATGAACGCCAGGAACAGGCAGAACTACGGCTACCAGAACCAACAGCACTACTACAACTACAACAGCAAGGAGTATCAGATGAACAATCAGAACTACACGCAGGGTTACGAGAACTACAACCATTACGCGTATCCATCGACGGGGATGTATCCCAGCGAGGTTACCGAAGGAATGAACGCTCATCACGGTATGAGCCACGAAGGCTACTACACCAACAACGACAACATGCATTCCATGCACAAGGTGCAGAGCGCCGAGTATCCAGCGAAGGTCGGTTACTACGAGAGCAACAGCTACAACAACTCCTCGGCCACAGAATCGGCAACCTACATGCCCACGGAAATCTATCCTAATGCGAACAACGCTGCTGCTGCTGCAGCCACCGCCGCCATAATGACGCCACCAACAAGTGTGCAGACGGACTCGAGCGACAACTACTCCAACTCCAACTTCCATCAGTTCTATCCCACCGAGCCCAACCAGCAGACCCAGCCGCAGCAACCGCAACCGCAGGGCGACAACAGCAACAGCTCCTCGGACTTCAATTTCCTCAGCAACCTGGCCAACGATTACACCCCCGAATACTATCAAATATGATTCTAGTGCAATCCCCCAAAAATAAAAAAACGAAATCCCCCCAAAAAATAAACAGAACTCCTTGTGATTCATCTAAATATCTAAGTAAAGAAAAAAATAAAATAAACACACTCACGCTCTAACCAAGACACCCTGTATAAATAAGTGATATGATGTAGCTGTAACATATAAAAAAAAACAACTAGACAATCCTTGCTTCTCCTTTGAACTTGCAGTTCAAGTAAAACAAATTAAACAATCGGATTATCACCATCATTATGATTATTTCCACTATTATTAAACATATTTGACTGTACAGTAACTTAGTTCATACTATCATCGTCTCTTGTTTATTATTATTATTATTACTACTATTATTATTATAATTATTATTTCATTTTTAAAAGTTTTGTTACGACTAATTTCTAAGCAAATTTTATATGTGTAAATTATTATTGTAACCGGAAGGCCTCGTCCCAAAAAAAAGAACACGGGTGACGGCTTCAACCGGATGGAAGGATTAGTTTAATGTAAAATGTATTAAATTTAGGGCAGTAGTGATGAAAAAGAACAACTTTAAAAAAAAATAATGAAGAACAACTCGTTGTAAATAATTCTCGCAAATTTCAATGTTTATAATTAATTATATGAAAAACGAACAAAAAAAAACAATATATGTATATTATATGAATATTGAAACCTTGTACAGATCGGAAACACCACATTCGACACACGGATCAGACGTGCAGAGATGGGAGTATAAAGAACACGTACACGGATATAAAAAAAAATGAAAACACTTCACACTTGACACACCCAAACAAACAAAAAAAAATACATACACTCACACGTACACACATTTAGCAATTTGATTCTATGAAAAATATATACGATTTTAGCTTTAGCCTTTTCTGTCTCTGACTCTTTCTCTCTATTTATATTTAGATATATACGTCTCATCTTTATTTCTCTTTAATTCTTACATTTTTCTTTCTTTTTTGTTTTGTTGTATTCGTTTTTCCCCGTTTCTACCGAATTACATATTTATTAAAACAACGCATCGCCCGAATGATGAAACGCTTCGGATACGAGGGGGCGGCGGATGGAAATATACATATTGGAAGTCATAGAATGGGAATATTGGAAATAAGGTGTCTGACATTGATGAATTACCCGGCGAGAGTTGAGTGAGTCATCCTCCAGTAACCCCGCTCGTCATCCGCCGTCGTCCCTGAAACAACCCTCCTCCAACTCCTCTTCCACCACCAACAGAGACCGGTGCAAACACACGCTGAAAAAAAAAATGCTGTAGTGAAATTTCAACAAACTCCCCCGAAATCCACTCAGGAGTACAAACACGGTGTCCTCCTCTCTTCCGTCAGCAATCGAAAGCTGATTGTACAAAAGCGATTATTAATTGATTGCAACAACTGCACTATTCAAATTTGAATTCAATTTAGGCATCTGTGATGACACCTAGTGCCGAAGTACTGAATTCTACGCAAAGCGCCATCTATTGATGGTAAATTTACCTAAACTTCAAGCCAATTATCAGATACCTTTAACACTTATATAATATCTTACAAACTGTAGTATTTGAACTATTATCGTTGCTATCTATGGCGCGAAGATTTTCAAATTCAAACATTGTTGTTATTATTTATAGAATGCTATTGCTCATTTAATTCTCTTTTTTTTCAGTATATTACTGAGATACCTTTCACAAAACTAAATAACTTATAATAATTATACATATAATAATTATTGAAAACCGCTTGTTTTGGAAAACAACAATAGACGATTAAAGACAGGGCCGTCTTAAGAAATTTTACGCCTATGTAATGCGCAACTCAGAAAATACACTTAATGGGCCCTGTGGTAAGAGCGGGTTTTATTACAACAACTATTAGAATCCTCAGAGATTTACAATTGGATTTGGAAATAATTTTCCAATATTTATATAGAATTGCAATTATGTGTAAAAGTAACATCAATTTAATAACAAAATTACTGTCAAAAAATCATTATCATTTAACTTACACATAATTATATATTTAATTAATCAATAATTGTTAAGTTTTGCAAATTTAAGTTTATTACGGTAAGTATATCAAAACTGTGTATTATTTGTAAACATATTCATCTCAATTTCTTCTTGAAAAAAATACAACAGCAAATGAAAATAAAATCTTATGTAAACTATAGAGAAATTACTAGTTTGTACATGAAACTATACACATGTTTGAATTTAATTCAGCATGGTGTTAATGAATTCGACATTTGGCGACACCTTTTACCCAAAAATTGTCAGGGTTTAATTGATTGCCATATTTAAAGAAGAAAATACGTTTTCTGTTAAGGGTTGAAGGTTTCTGACAGTTTCACCTTGCCTGAAGTTTCTTTGTAATACCATTATTAAACATACATACGCATGCTCTTAATATTAGGACAGCGCCACTATGTGTGAACTATATACATGAATTATCTACCAATAGATGACTAGATCTGGTTATGTAACAACCGTAGACACAACTAAGTAGAGATAGTTGCATATAGTTAATATATTATTTTCGTTACCACGCACGTCGCATAAGACGAAATATTTAATGCTGCTCCTCTCATGACAAGTTGCATAAGAAAATATTGAAATAGTTTTTTTTTGTTATAAATAAAAAAATAAACAATTAAAATTTTGTGTCAATTTTATTCTATTGTAAACATTACTATAAATCATTTTTCTGTATTCTTTCGTAGATCGTAAAGTAATTACAGAGATGAAATTAATATGTATTCTTTCTTTTAACATCATATTTTATTAATGATATTGTTCAATATACTTGTATGAAAATTAGTTATCTTCAATTTAGTAACATATAAAAACTAGTTTTATCTCTAAATTGATTCATTACAATCAAGTGACAATCAAGAAACATTTGTTTCTTTCAAAATACTAAATAAACTGTCTACATATATAAGAAAATCAAATATTGAAAATTATGTTTATTTCAACGTTCACAGATGGAGTCACCAACATATTTACTTCCAGTCTATATCGCAAGCCCGACAACCGAAAGACCGTCTATTGAAATCCCGACGTTTGAAATCCCGACTGTATCAAAATCCCGACATTCGAAATCTCGACTGTATTAAAGTCCCGACGCTTGAAATCCCGACTACCATAATCCCGACAATCAAAATCCCGACTGCCATAAAAATGTTATTGTAGAAATGTATAATAATAAAAGACAATGTCGGGATTTCGATATAGTCGGGATTATAGTAATCGGGATTTTGACATGTCGGGATTACAATATAGTCGGGATTTCGGTTGTCTGGCTTGCGATTGCCACCGATGTACTTCTAATCAATCAATTAGCACATTTTAAATAACTTGAAGTATATGGTTAACATTTCAACAATACTTAAGTCATGTATATTTTAGAAAGTCGGGATTTCGATACAGTCGGGATTTTGATAGACTGGATTTCGGTTGTCGGACTTGCAATTGTCACCGATTCACTTCTAATCAATCAATTAACACATTTTAAATAACTTGAAGTAAATAATTAACATTTCAACAATACTTAAGTCATGTATATTTTAGAAAGATGTTTAATAATGTGTCAAATATTACTTATTAATACTAAATCTATCTATTGACAAAAACAATATGATTTTCCTTTTCTGAATTTAAATGAAACTTATTGTCAACCAATGAAACAACAGGATTTTCTTTTTCTGAATTCAAATTTTACGTAGACAAATTTTCATAGTTCTAACCATTAAACACAATTTTGTTGCTGTGATACAATTAGTTTGATCAAAAGGGAAATTGACCTAATTGATTCAAATGAATAAAATAATACAGAAAACTATTCTGTAAACAATGAATATATATTAAATTGTGCAGTATAGAATAATGTTATTCACTATATATAGGAAATATTTGCATATTAGCAATTAGAGTTTATACAAAAACCGACTTTTAAAAATTTTCGAATCTCAACTTTTCTACAAAACTTGTTTTCGAATTTTCACAAAAAAAATATTGCTCATACGGATCTATTGCACAAACAAAATGTACATCGTCTTTAGAGCATCAAATGAAATGAACCAAATTATCTTCATGTTCTTGAAAATATTTAATTGATTTTTTCAATAAAAGTTGTAATTTGTTTTTCTTCTTCGCTTATGTTTCATCATCGCATTCATCATCTATTTAATAATTTGGATACAATCTTGATAATATTTGTCCAAAAACTTAATGGAGCTAGTGAAAGAAATAAGCTAGTTTGTCTAAACGTCTGTGGATTTTCGTAAATTATCTAAAAACCTTACTAAACTAAAACCTTACAATTAATTTCAGTTTGCATTATTTTTTTTCAATTAACGTAGCAGAGACAATTTTGTGTAAACATTCATTAATTTTTTAGTTGGAAAACGCCAGTTTTCTAATTACATATTTTTTCTCTAAAAACCGATTTTCAAAAACAAACAATATTAGTAGAAGGTGATAAATTTTGAAGAATAATTTATTATTTGCATATAATAAATGAAAATAAATATTATTTATAATTCAATAAAACATGTCCACAGTAAACTAATTAACAATAGATGTTTAGATACAAAATCACTGAAATTTATAATAACAAATCTTTTTAATTAGATTTACTATCCTTTCACAATTAAAAGCAACAACCAATGAAGATTAAAAACTTAATCCTTTCACAAAACGCAACATTCCCATAAATCTCACGGCCTGAAACATTACTCAATAACACAAAACCATATTTCGACATAGAACTAACTAACTGCGATTTATTACAACAATCGCTTCAAGTACCTATAATTCCCTATCATCTTTTCAATCAGAGCTTAGTTCTCGCGGGATTATTCCGTATAGTACCGAGAAATCGTACGGTAGCATCGATTAAATCGTCCGTGGGATTAGACGATGTCGTCACGTGGTTTTTATCTGGGATTTCGAATCGTGCCCAGATGATTGAATTGAAAAGTTATTTCTGATGCTGGCCTGGACCAGATGCGTTCCGGATTTTCTTTTGTAATTAGTTTCGTTGCGAGAGTCGGGTCTCATTCAATGTTGGTAATAATGTTATATTGTGTCTGTATATGTATTGAATTATATATATATATGTATATGTGTATGTATACTAAGGGTTGGGGATGTGGGCGGCGGCGGCGTTGGCGGCGATCGTAGCCGGCCCTGACATGCCATGATGGATCGGACTGGGGCCGCTTGCTAAAACCTTTTTACTTAGACTGTGACAACATCTCGCCCTCTCTCTTTCGCCCCTGTATATTGGGAACCTCCACTAAATAACGCAAAATGTGTTTGCGAGAGTATACATATATATATATACACACACACACATAGATATATATTTATATATATATTTTTCGAGCACGAACTTTAATTAAAATCGGAATTGCCGTGCCAGATAACTCTGCTAAAGAGAATTATTTACTTTAAGAAATGTATTTATTTTACTGTTCATAAAACTTTATTATAATAACAGTGTTCTAGAAAAGAGCAAAATACTGGCGCTTCGAGAGTCGCAAATTCGTGGCATCAGTGTTACCAACTGTCTTAAATTATTCTATAATCTTTAGGGGTCTATATCTCAAGCCCGACAACCGAAATACCGTCTATCGAAATCCCGACTATATCAAAATCTCGACAACCATATCCCGGCTGTATCAGAATCTCGACAACCATAATCCCGACAAACATAATCCCGACTATATCGAAAATTTCTACAATAACATTTTTGAATTATGTAGCCTTGTGCTACATTTTTATTATTAATAACAAAAAAATATTATTAATTTATTTGATTTTGTTGAATTATTCATAATAAACCTTAACATTATGAAATAATCTCAATACAATTAGATTATTAATTATTGTTATTTATTATTAATAACAATTTAAAAGTGACTACGCTTTGGAATATTTTAAAAATGTTATTGTAGACATGTTCGATATAGTCGGGATTTTGATACAGTCGGGATTATGGTTGTCGGGATTTTAATATAGTCGGGATTTTGATATAGTCTGGATTATGGTTGTCGGGATTTCGATACAGTCGGCATTTCAAACGTCGGGAATTTGATTGACGGTATTTCGGTTGTCGGGCTTGCGATTGCCACCGAATCTTTAGATACATATCATCTTTATTTCTATTGACTTTTTGATTGATTTTTATTTATTGCAACATATATACATAAAATAATAAGATAACAACAGTTTGCATAAAAAAATATTTGATCATAAAATTACAAAGCAAAAACTGTTGTTTAGTTAACTCGACATTTTTAAGGCTGAAGTAAACGAAACTTCTAATGTAAAAATTAACGAAATATTTTGATACATTAGTTCTGCAATGTAATTAAAATCCAACCAAATATATAGTGACTTACTATAAATCTTATAATAGCATACCATGCCTTGTTCAACAAGTATTCACTTTTGAAGAGATGATAATAGATTTTTTTTTGTAAAATGTATTTGTGCAATTAGTTTGAAATTGAATTTTCAAAAGATTCAAACGACGTGAGAAGAAAAAAAAATAGTATCTTCCATAAAAATCAAGCGGTTTTGATGATATTATATAATGAGATTTACTATAGGCCACATAATAAAATACCGTAAATAGAATTTTATAATCTGGCTTGGTCAAAAAAAAATTTTTTTTAATATTTTAGGGGATGATGAAAAAATTTCATAAATTGTAATGATCTCATGAATAATTAAGGTAATAAAATATAACAAATAATTAAAACGTTATTTTCGTGATAAAAGTAATTAATAAATGTTAAATAAGAGTAACTTAAACAAATCATAATAAATTCTTACTCAGATAATTCCAATTTCAGACTTATCTTTCATCACGAATAATAGGAGTACTTTAATAATTATTCTATAAATATGATTATTATTTAAATCGCTTATAATTATAAAAACAATAATTTATTGACCAAAAAAATATAACATAAAAATAAATATAAATTATAAAATTTAGATAAAACGACAATTCTATAACCAACTATAATCAACGCAAAAATTTTATACAAAAAAATCAGTTCAGTATCAAATGAAATAATTAAGAATAATTTAGTAAAAATATAATTATTATTGATTATGTTTTAAATATCAATACTGACTCAACGTCGTTGGTATTTGTCTCAACTTAATTTATATACTTTTTATCATATAAAATGAAAATATTTATTCTCTGAATAAATGCATATAATTTATAGAAATATTTTCTGTAAAACTTTGTTCTACAGTTTATTTTTTTTTACTTTTAATCATTCACAATCTGACACAATTTTGGCAACGAGTTGAACAGTTTTTTGACATTGACAAAAAAAAAAACAGAAAAAAAAACAAAATAAGTAGGCATGGAGTGGATCGATTTCCCATCGGAATCTTCCATAAACAAATATAAATTCAACTAAAAACATAATTCTATGACAATAACAGCGACACTATGAAACTTTAAATAAAAATATTCACTCTAATGAACAATAAAAGAAACTAACTTTTAGTTTCTAAAGGGTAGGTCGAGAGTGTTGTGTTATTTAACATTGTTTATTATCATAATTTAGTAGAAGTCACTTTTGCATATTTTACTAAATATGTTCTAATTTGTTCTATTCAAAGTTTAAAATATTTTAGTATGCTTTATATGTGGATAGTGTACTATATAATAATTAGATATAAATTTTGCAAACGAAACATCTTTGATCGATTGAAATAACACAAATTAGAGTTATTTATTAAAATATAATACTTCGATTATCAGTGTCTCAATTTATCGTTGTTCGGATTAACCGTGGTTAATGTTTTCTTAGTATTTATAAGCTTAACAATAAAATTACCTTTGAAAATTTACCATTTAACAAGGAAATCAATAAAAATTCCAGATTATTTTTTTTGTATACATACATATTATTTTTTTAAAGCAAATAAAAGCGATGTTTGTATTAACCGTTAAAGCACGGATAATTGAAATTTGCTTATGCAGGACAAAAAATACATAAATGTACAGAGCTTAAAATTATCTTTATTTTACTTATACAGGTTTATCTATTTAATTTGTATTAATACTTCCAGATAAATAAACAAATTTAATTATAAGTCTTAAAGTAAAATATTTAGATTCTTTATCTAAATGCTGATGATGTGATAAAATATAAAAAGAAGACATCTAGTTTCAAAAAGTATATAACAGTATTTCTTATCATTGAGTTGTATCAGTCAGTTTTGCAATCATTAAGTCTGTTCTAATCGATTCGAATTGAAGCAGCTTAAAAAAAATAATAATTTAGTTAATACAGATGATGATGATGTATGATACCGATTCCATGAAGTTCGAGGCTGTTGTTTGAATACAGATTGTATCTCATCGGTGCGGAGTGTGTATTTTTTCGTTTGTGTGTGTGTGTGCGTTTGTTTGGATCGATCGGTCAAGTTTCGGGCGCAGAAATAATATGCTTTTTAAACTTTTGTCGTCCCATTATTATTCGTTCGTGATTTACAACTACTACCACGACCACCGGATCTTGATGGCTTCGATCCGACTCCAAGCACGCCCAATATTTATCCTAATTACTGTTGACCAGGTACAACGCCTCCGATCCAGTAATTATGTTTGTTCTTCAGGTAATTGTTTCGCAACACGCACAGCAATAACTACAACAACTACATACCCACTCGACACTTGATTGCGGTCCAATTAGAAGTACATTAATTCCGGAACGTTGAAGGAATGCGTGCTGAGCTGTTTTGTTCGGAGAGATTGGTGGGAAAGGATGGGTTGAATATGGTTGGTCGGGTCCTCGGGGATACGAAGAACAAGATGTTTTTCGGAATTCCTGCGGGCGGGAGCGAGGAACGTTGAAACGGGCCTGACAAGTGACAACCCTAAACTATAGTTCGGGTTTCGTGGATGAAGAGAGAAAGAGGAGAGAAGACGTTGTTTGGCTGTCAAGAGGAAAAGAGTTCTGTCCCATGGGGGGACGCGTCGAGGAATTTTATTTTATTGGTTATTTATGACATCTGGGACATCTGTTTCGATCAATTTCAGCGGATGCCCAGCAATGGTAGTAGTAGTAGCGATGGACAACCTGCTTCCTGTATGGAAAACAGGCTACTACTTACTTCTTGATAATTAAACGAAATTAGATTCATTCATCATAGCCAACGTTGGAGAGATACACTATCCTCCATTTGCATATTACATACTCGAAGGATATCCTTTCCACTCGCCTCATCCATTTTTTTCTTTCTTTTTTTCATACAACTCTCGGATAAACATTGTTGCTCCGCATATCAGGAGTCATCTTTTAAGAAAATTGTTAATTAAATTGTATTCAGCTAACTGGAAATACACTACACTAATAACGTGAACTAGCTATGAGAACATCCCAAATCGCATTCATCTTATGCATACCTACATAGATTTCTTTAGATTAACTTAACGAATTGAATATGAAAAACAGTGGCACTATTGTATTCTTGCACAACAAAAGTTAAGTAACAGATATTACTTGGATGAATCAATCTTTGCTAATTATGGATATACAGCAATACCAAACTAAATTTGTAAAAGAAAGTATACATAATTTATTTTTTGTATTTAGTTTCTCGATTAGTTTTGTTTTAAATAGTCCGGAATATTGGCAAAACTGATTATCCGGATTATGAGAAGTATTTCTATACCTGTACAACAAAAGTTTAGCAACGCATATAGTAGATAATAACTTGTATGAGCTACAAATTTGAAGGCAAATTTACATAATACAAATGATATACTTTCAAATCGTTGATAAAATTCGTTATTAATTCTAATACTAAATAGAATATAGATTTGAGTATTGGTATAGTAAGCAAGAAACAATCTTTCATTAATTATATCTAGGTAAAATATTATTCAAAATACAAAATTATACAACATTATAGATCTTGTTTTATGAATTTTTGACTTTATGATGATGAAGAACGTAGATATAGAAATAACAATCACCTAATTTGTTCTAGTGCAAAAACTTAAAGGAAAAATTCAAATTTTATGCACATTGTGTTTAATGTTTGATTTGATACAATTGAAAATACTCAAAGAAATTGTTTTGTCCTGTGTGAATATTGGAAATATAAATATTCATTTCAATCATATCTTATGAATTTTACACTTTTTTTGAAACTAAACCTTGATGAAGAACATATGTATAGAAATAATAATTACCTAATTGGTTCTAGTGAAAAAACTTGAATGGGAAATTCAAATTCCATGCACATTTTGTATAATATTTAATTCACTTCTTAGATTTTTACCTAGATATTATGAGATTTCTTAATTAACTACAAAATGAATTCCATTAACTTGTTCTTCATAAGGACATAAATATTTAAAATACATGATGGGAATATAAAATATATTGATTAATTAATTAAGTAAACATATTTTTTTTACAAAATATTAGAACTTTACAAAATTCTAACAAATAATAAATAATAAACAGGGACGGCCGGGTCTTTCATCATGAAGGGTGGATAGACCTTGTTCAACCGAATTTTGCATTAATCTTGGGACACCCTTTATGTACGTCTTACTTTTCACACTGCATTTTTATATGGTTTAATGTGACAAATTATGTTTTTTGTGTCTCTGAGCGGAAAGACTTAGGTTGATAGCCCTTTTAATTGAATTATATATTAAATAAACATTTTGTGGAATTTAATAAAATTTTTGTTGATATCAATACGAGACAAAATTATTCTTGAATCCAGGAATTGTTAGTACTAGTCATGAGTGAATATATCAATAACAGTGTTTTACAAATTGTATAGCTGTTACATAACAAATTATAAACTGTTGTAAAATTAATATTCAAGATATTAATTAGAATTGAATTAAAATACATTAAATTAATGCGATGATGCTAAACTTTAGAAATCAATTACATTTATATTGAAATATTTATAAAATTACAAATATAAATTATTTTTCTACTTAAAAACTTATTAACTCTTGTTAATAAGTTGAAATATCTGAACGTTATAAATTTAATTTATTTGTTCTATTTTTTTTTTGGTAATATTAATTGCATAAAGTTACTTCAATATCATGTATATATCATAAAATAAATGAATTCTTACATAAAATTTACTGCTTTTACAAATTATTCCATGCCCCAAAAACATTGGTTAAATATGCACCCAAATGGTTAAATTGTAAAGAACTATTACAATACAAATTATTATTATATTTGTAATTAAATTGATGATTAATAATAATCCGCTAACATTAAGTATTAACAATACTATACTTTTTCAGATTTATCCAATATCAATAAGATGTTCAGCTGCATTCGTTCGTAAATGAAACAAGGAGAAATAATGGAAACGATGATTACTTAACCGGATGACATAATCTTTCAACCCTTGGAGATTACCGCAATTTCGGCAATATTATATCTCATTTTCTCTAGCTGCGTGTTTTTGTATGTGTGTGTGTTTATTTAGAGATATAGAATATAAATAGTAACTCGATACAATGGGGAATAATGCAACTGGAAGTGTGGTCTGGGAAGGAGAGCAGGAATGGAACGGTGAAAACAGGGAGAGAGACGGGATGAAAGTGAGATGGAGATATAGGAAAAGGGAGAAACAAGGAGAGCGCGAGAGAGATGAGGATAGGGAGAAGGTTAGAGGGTGGAAGGGAGAGAAAGAGAGTGGCTGGCGGCGGCGGGTAGTGAGCGTGCTAATGGGCACTGACGGCCTACTTGATGGATCACTGGGAGAACCCCCGAGTAAACAGGACCGCCATCGGGAACCCAGCGTGATGCGAACGGTAGGTAACACTCAATGCAGATTAACACCGGAAGCCTCCAACTAAAACTCACTCATACGCTCTTCGTTCTTTTTTTCCTCTCGCACTCACATACAAACCTTACGTAAGCTGCGAACACCTTTCGAAAGAATTTTCGTAGAAAAAAAATTGGAAAGAAAAATATAATAGACAAATCAAACAAAAAATAATGTACAAATTAAGGGTTTTATATTATTTATGAACGACAAATTTTGTACCTGATAATAACTTACAATTAGTTGAAAACGTTTGAATAGATAACTTTTACCAACTCTTAAATAATACTGTATCTGCACCAAACTCAAAGGTTAAATTAGTCAAAAAACAAGGTTTTTATTTTTAACGTTTTACATAGCTTTATATTGACTGGGCTTCAAAAATATTCGTTGTGGGCCACATCAGGCCCGCGAGTTTTACATACTTGAACTACACTATGTATGTTATCAGTGCAGAAATTTATGATATCAATAGTTGTCAATATGAATGACATTTACGTTTTAAGTCACGGAATTGTCATAGGTAAAGAATTTAAGTTACAATGTTTTTATTAAGACGTTTTACATAGCATTATATTGACTGGATTACAAAAATATTCGTTGTGGGCCGCATGTGGCCCGCGTGCCACGAGTTTGACATACTTGATCTACACTATGTATGTTGTGAGTGCAGAAATATATGATATCAATAGTTGTCAATATGAATGACATTTACGTTTTAAGTCACGGAATTGTCATAGGTAAAGAATTTAAGTTACAATGTTTTTATTAAGACGTTTTACATAGCATTATATTGACTGGGTTACAAAAATATTCGTTGTGGGCCGCATGTGGCCCGCGTGCCACAAGTTTGACATACTTGATCTACACTATGTATGTTGTGAGTGCAGAAATATATGATATCAATAGTTGTCAATATGGATGACATTTACGTTTTAAGTCACGAAATTGTCATAGGTAAATAATTTAAGTTACAATGTTTTTATTAAGACGTTTTGCCGCATGTTTGACATACTCGATCTATAGAATGCATATGTATAGTTGTATAATTATGAGTGCAGAAATGTATGACATCAATAGTTGTTAATATGGATAACATTTACGTCTTAAGTCACGAATTATCATAGGTAAAGAAAAGTACAATATAAAAATTGGGCAGAAAAAAATCTTGAATATACAAATTTAATTTGACTTTATTAGAATTTGGTCCATGTACAACTTGAGATAAACTCCATCTTGTTTTTGATAATTAAGAAAGTCTGGTTAGACCGAAGACTATCGACTATAAATTTTACGCCCTTAGATAATATTTTACTTTAAGATTAAAGTATTTGTACAGTAATACCTCGCTTAGTCCGGATTCAATCATTTTGAATCTACTAGAGTCCGCTTTGAAGATTTCAAAATAAACTGAATTATAATTGAGCAAAATAAGTTCTAGAAATTAGTACAGTCAAGTCTCTTTTTGTGCGGTTTATATCTATTTTATTTAATTCCTCAATTAGTCCGATTTCAAACAGACAGGAATATCGGCAAAATCGATTGCTGTATAAGACAATTAATTATAACTTATAACTTGTAAGTAATAAATAAAAAGACCATGAATATTTAGTAAAGTTAATGAGGTGTGAATGAAACGATGGTTTCCGAGGCAAATGAAATTTCAATTTTAAACGAGGGCTCGGATTTTGGTCGAAGGGTGTGTTTAGTCAAATCGCTAATAATCGGCGTGTAAAACGGGGTTCAGGGGCGGCGGCGGCGGCGGCTTCCGCCAAAGCCACTTTTGACTACTTGATGGGTTAATCAGTCATAATATAAAGGCAGATTAATTTAGCGCTCAACGGGTTACAAGCAATGTTGACGGAATCACACTGTACTTAGACATTAATGACGTGTTAATGCTAATTGATTACGTGCCATGCAAATACCCCAATAAAATACGAAACATCTCAATTCCAAATACAAAAAAAAAACAAAAGAACAAACTCGTATGTTTTTTTTAATTTCAATTATGTTATTGATTTTTTTTTAATATAATTGATTTTTATAACAAATCTATAAATAATTAATTTAAGTCTGTTATTCCAAAAGAATTTATTTAATATTTAAATATAAAACATTTTCATTCGAATATCGAATTCGTTCAAGGTAATTTTCCAATAAGAATTAAACTTTTGTAAAAAAAATCTTAAACAATAGAAAAATTATGACAATTATTGTAATAGCCCAGAATTTTTACAAAATATATAGACTAAAACATAACTTCATTTTACTTGTAGAGAAGAGATATGTTGAAGTCAGTAGAAGGTGGGTAGGAATAACATCAATATTTTGTTTGGGAACCGAGTCTTCCAATTAATCTTATTTGCAGAACCAAAATTTTGTTCGAAAACCGAGTTTTTTAACTGTATTTTTTATGTAAATTTAGCGACGGAAAAACTAAAAGAAAAGTTTAGAAGTAATTATTGGAAAAAAATCTAATTTCTAATAAATTTTATTTTATTTCTTCGAATATCTTTTGACGTTAAGTTTCTTCAAACAATAATTGCAACATTTTTTTACATATTTTTATGAAAAGTTCGATTTTTTTCCTCCAAAAAGTTTGCCGAGCCGAACATTCATTAATAAAACTATTACAAATAATTAATTCTTATCTTGTAAATGAATGATTGCTCTTTCATTAATTATTTCTTAACTTCTTACATGAACTCATGACGTATAATTCAATATTGGATTTCTAGTCATATAATGTCTTTATTTCTATTAACGATATTATTATATATGTTAAAAAATTTTAAACTAATTTTCGGAATTTACGACATAATTTCTCAACTTCAAACGCAAGTCAAATTTTATTTTGATTTTTTTTTCATCGTAAGTGCGAATGAATGTTCAATATTATATTATTATTAGTTGTATTTTAGCCATATATACAAAATATTATAATTGTTAATTTATAAGAAAATCAATTTATATATTTTTTAATACACTTTTTGTATAAGTCAAATGTGAAACAGAAATTTTGATCTAAAGAGTCGTGTATAATTTACTATATCGCTATATATCTCTTAGAAAGTAATTTTAATATGTAAAATCCAATTTTGAATTTCAAAATTACTATTTTTTGTGTGTTTTATATATGGACTGGTTTAGTGTTTGCAAATTGATTCATAACAGATGATTCATCGTGAAGTAGCTAAAGCGATTTAATTCAATAATCTCCCAATTTATTTATTTCCTCTTTACTTAAATCTAAATTGGAGATCCAAAGGATTGAAACGCATTAATCTTTTCGTTGTCACGCCGTTATCCAGAAGGTTGACCGCTAACGGGGTCGTATAGCAAGTCAGACATGTGTACAGGTGCATTCCCCAGTATCTCACCCTTGAAGATGCTGGAACTACTTTGTTGTTGAGTTTAACTGGAGGACAGGTGTCTTTTTTAAAGGTGAACGTAACATGCACCGATTTCGACTGGTTTATACCATTTCCTGAACCATATCTCGAACCATATTTTTGAAGGTGTTGAGATGCAATTATGGGACTTTCGTCTGATGCCATGATTGCTGTATCATCTGCAAATGTTGCCATGTTTGTTTTCTCTGTTCTTGGTATATCTCAGTTTGCGCTTCCTCCAATTTGATAATAAAACTTTCGATCATTTAGGTAGGATTTTAACAGAAATTATGTGGAAGTTGCATTTTCAAGTTGTAGATTAAACAACCTTGGTATGCCAACGTTTATCGAAAACCCTTGACACAACAAGTAATACAGCTGAACAGTATCTTTTCTCATCTAGATCCTGGCTGATGGCATCAACTTGTCGATTAACTTGTTCTATCGTACTGTGTTTTCTACGAAATCCAAACTAGTGATCCAGTATGAGTTCCTTTTCGTGGATTATGTTTTATAGTCTCTTAAGGAATAGTTTTTCAAATACTTTCGAAAGTAATGGTAATAAGCTGTAACGTGGTAAAGTTGACAACACTGAAAATAACGCTCCACGATGCAACGATGTGTCTAGAATTTCGGGGAGACCGGATCGAAACGCGAAGAAAAACGGTCGAGGTCTCCAGTAGAGAAGAGATTTTGATATATATTTGTGAAGGTCCAGAACCATGAATGCAGATGGTTAAGGAGCCCTGTAGAAAAGAAGTTTGCTGATCTGAGGAAGCAGTATTTGGAGATTTTCCTCTCGAGAAAAGGTAGTGGCGCCCAGAATCTTCAGACGTAAGAAACTCACGCCCAAGCCCCGGCTTTGAAGATTTTTTATAATTTGTATTTTCGTATCTGCAATATGTATTATCGTAGGACGTAGGATCCTCTGTGGGTATTTCTGGTTTCGGGATCATTTTTATTTGTGCTTTTCAAATATGTAAATGTTTTACTATTTTTATTAAAATTGTCGAGAATATAAAAAAAAACGATTAAATTCCATTTTTTTAATTTATATATATATAATATTAAGATATTTATTTTTATTGAAATAAGTACATTCTTCTATATTATTCCATCAAATGACTTTATGGTTATCCATAGAAAATGGCAAATTTTGATAATTTTTTTGTTGAAATTAAAGGAATAAAAGCTTAACCAGTATAATGGTATACTCGAAAAATATGCAAAAATGCAGTATAAGAAGGGTGAAGCATGTGAAAGCTGTGAGAAACGATTACAAAGTTATGTTCCATTGAAGCTGTGGAGACGGTCACGAAAATTGAAAAGTTTTTGTATTATTCTACATAATTATAACAATTTCATCAATAAAATAATTCTAATCAATTAAAATTGTAAATTCATATCACATTTTCAGACAAAAATTTGAAATGTATACCATTTTTTTACGGAATATTGAAAATTGAAAAGTTTTTGTATTATTCTACATAATTATAACAATTTCATCAATAAAATAATTCTAATCAATTAAAATTGTAAATGCATATCACATTTTCAGACAAAAATTTGAAATGTATACCATATTTTTACGGAATACGATTAGTATAAAAATGTTTACATAAAATAATTATCGATTTCATGTACTCGCCTAGAAGAAAAGAATGAAATTCCAACGCAAAAATAGGGCGGAAACTTTCAAAAGAAATCTTATTCAAATAATACATGAACATTTTCTTTTCTTCATTCTCCTCTCGTCACCAGTCGATGATTTAAAATGGGGTGAGAGAGAGAGAGAGTATCCAGATTTCGGGAATGGATGTGACGTGTTCGACGTGGGGGAGGGTTGGTGCGAAAAACAGTTTTATACATTGCCATTTTTTGTGTATATGTGTGTGCGTTTGTGCTCGCCTTCGTCACAGTCCTCCCTTCTCCTCCTCATGTACCATGTGCACGTATGTTCATCTCGCTCCGGATTTTTTTCCCCTATTAGGGAGCTCTAATCCTGGGATAGGAGGGCCTGCCTTTCAGTATTCCGCGCGACCCGAAAAATCCGAAACCACTCAGTCATTGGCCTGTCGAATGTTCAATGAGACAATCACCAAAATGGAAATGTCTACTCTGCACAAGGCTCCATTTCCATATTTGACATCTGTCTTCTGGTTGTAATTCTCATCGGCTTCCTTGCGATCCGGCTACTGTTGAAAATCGAGAAGAAAGACACGAAAATAAGAAGCAAACAAGAAGTTTACAAAAAAAAAAAATAAGAATCGATCAAAATCTCGACAACTGAAATCCCGACAAACATAATTAAGCTTTATAACTCATTATATTTTTGCTTAATATGCCTTACCTCAATAGCCACTGCTAAAAAAGAAAATCTGGAGAGACATTTTTTTTAGTATCAAATAGATTATCGAATTGAGAAAACGTAAAGTTAAAAATCGTAAGACTCAATTAATAAAATAACTACTTTATGAACAAGAATTAATTTATTGCTACAATTCATGATCTACAACTGTCTCGAAACACTGTGAAGCGACGAATTGAGAAGATGAGTGGAAATGTAAAAGAGCAATTATATAATGATATTAATAGATTTGTTTCTTCAATGTGACGAATAGACAGATATAAGTGATACAACACAATTACTTTGTACGTTTTTTTTTTGATTTAACATCTAAAGAAGTATTGTTTGGTATGACTTCTTTCAAAGAAAGGACTAGAGGTGAAGATATATTTAAGCCTTGAAAAATTTGCTGAATATTAACGGATGTAGAAGATGCAGAAGACATTAAAAAATTAATTTATAATTTTACAAACTGATTTAATCTTTCAAGACAGAAAATTTTAAGAAAATTTTGGAAAAATATCCCAATATCACCAAATGCAGCAAATATATTTATTCTTGTTTTAGATTTATATACATGTGCGAATCGGCATTTTCATACTTAAAATTAATGAAGACTAAACAACGTTTTGTCCTGACTGATTCCCATACTTAGGATTCTTTATTATTATATTTGTGAGAATATACACTTAATTATTATTCCTTAGTTAGAGACATGCAAACAGTCTTCTCGATACAGAAAAAGACTGATTTCAATTAATTTTGGCCCGTATAATAATTATGTTATTTTTTACGTAATTAGATATATAAAAATGGTATGAATTACATACCTTCCAACACTTAGACTACGACTATGACAAGAAGTCGATCGCGAAACATTTTTAAGAAATAGTAGATCTTATGTCCAGAAAAGTTGGTCATTTCAACAATTCTACGCTAGATTTTTTTATTTGTAGAATACAACCATATTATACAAATAAATATGGCGCATTGACAAATAATGAGGATTATGGTTGTCGGAAATTTCCTTGTTGGGATTTCGATATAGACTTGCAAAGAACGGAAAGGAAAAACTATCGGAATTATGGTTGTCGGGATTTTAACACTGTCGAGATTTTCACTATATCGGGATTTCGAATGTCGGGAATTTGATTTTTGGGATTCCGATTGTCGGGATTTCGATATATACCCCGAAAAGAATATAGAGGAAAAACGGAAAGGAATACGTAAAGAGGATAAAAGGAATCGTGACGGAAATTGGTTAAAGGAACGAAAAGGACACGCGGTGGTGCGGTGGAAGTGATGGATTAATCATTATTTGCTAAAGTAAATTAAGTAATTGTATTAATTGTGACGGATCCGTGTTAGCGTCAATATAACGGAGGAGGTGTCAGGTTGGCAGAGCCGGCTTTCTGTTCTGTCCGTTTCCAGTCACGTCCAGTTGTCTTTGGACGTGATTAATTGGCCTTTTAATGGTACTCGATTTTTCGAAAATATTCGATCCAGAATTTAGATAAATTCATTTAAAACTATCCAACTGCACATAACTCGGCCTCATTTCCATCTCGCCACTCGCCCCGTACATTCCTCTCTTTCTCTCTACTCCCATTGCTCATTCTTCTTATTATTCTTCTCGTCCTCCTCACAAAAACTTCCTTCGTCTTACATAAATTTACGACAAATCCGGACAGCAGCCTGTTCGATCCGAATGAAAATAAAAAATGTGAACTCTCGCATTTGCATTCTGACTTCTGTAGATGTACGAGCTCGATCGAATAAATTATGTTACCACATTTGAATTTTCCCCGCCGAGGAAATCCATCCTCGCGTTTAACAAAAATTTCAATTCCGGTCAGCGGGTTTTGTAATGCATCGATGTCATTAAGTTGTTATATAAATATTAATTGGTTTATTAATTTTTCGTCTAGTTGAAAATTCAACACTGCTTCTTGCATAACATTTAAATAATTACTACTATCGTGTGCATACTAGTGAAATTATATTCATTTCGTGATGGATTCATATAATTAAAATTTCAATAAAAATAATAGATTCTAAGTAATATAATCATACAATTACACCAATATTTATGACTTTCTATATATTTCTTAAAATTTTATTATACTTAAGTTGTGACATAAATTTTAATTGTTATTGTTTTTTTTCTTAATTTAAAATCCAAAAAGTGTGGATTACGTTAATATTATTAAATTTAAAAAAATACATCACTAGTTTTCTTACTATTCGCAATTAATCGCTACCGCGTAATATGAAAACCGTATTAGAAGAAACTAAGAATTACAAGTCAATGGAACCTGTGATTGGTTATAGGAAATTCAAAATCAAATTGAAATTGTCAATTTATTCTTTATCAATATTGGATTAATTGGTAGACAATGAATCATTTAAACTTTATATTCTAAAATATTTTCCTGTAATAATTCTTAAGATAATTCAATTATATTATATCAAAACAACATTATAAAAAAATCCGTGTTATAAAAGAGGTGTCCCTTTTTTAATTTGAAACCTCAATTTGCGAGAACCGCGTTATACGAGGGATGAATGTATTAATTTCGCCTAGTTTAAATTTCATACTTCTTGCATAACATTTAAATAATTACAACTATCATATAAATAGTAAAAGTATAATAAATTCATAATTAAATTGTTATATACATTTTAATTGGTTTATTAAATTTACCTAATTTGAATTCAACGCTATACGTATTTTATTTAAATAATTAATAAAGTATTTATACAATTCTAATGAAATAATCTTAATTTAATAATGGAATCAGTTACGTAATTTTGACTTAGTTTTTAAGTATTGGTAATTAAAAAAATAACTTGTTCTTAGCATACTATAATACTCCTTAGCCCATGTGCACTGCAATGAACTATTAAAACTAAAGTTTATTTAACTAATGAAAACACCAAGACTGTTTTTATATACAGTGGAACTTCGTATAACGATCATTTCGCTTAACGAGCAAAATGAATTGTACGAAAAATGACTCGCTTAACGAGCAACGTTTCGCATAACGAGTGACGATGAGAAGAGAAGTCCCGGATTGTGCATCTGCTACATCAGTTTTAAAACTTGTGTACAGATAATATGTGTATTTTTGACTATGTTTCACTATACGAGTATTTCACTATACAAGTAAAAATCATAGAAATTTTATATTAAATACGTATTAAACTCTTATATTTTTCTCGTGAATAAAGAAACATAAAATTACATAGAAAATAAAAGCATATTAGTCAATATGCAATATAAAGTACGCAATTTGTTCATGAAAAAATTAAAATATATCTTTAATTAATTAAGTAATAATTTAAATTATTCTTTTTTAGAAGATTTGTTTGTTATTATTCAAATTAATAATAAATATTTGTACCATTTCTATTCAAATAATCTTCTCTATTTTTTTAAATTGTAATTTGAATTAATTTCATTCAATTACAAAAAAAACTAATATATATATATACCTGTTATTAGTTCGTTTTCAAAGATATTAAAATCATATTATCTAATGAAGATATTAATTTAATAAAATTAATAATACAAATTGACTGTCGAGATTTCAATATAGTCGAAATTTTGATATAGTTGATACAACCGGGATTTTGCTACAGCCATGATTTTGATACAGTCGGGATTTCGAACGACGGGATCTCGATTGACGGGATTTCGGTTGTAGAAATTTCGATATAGACTCATAGTACCATTAACAATAGAAAATTAAGTGAATGTGTACCATCTATAACCTGATAAATTACAAAATATTCTTAGTCCTGACCTGTTTGGTGTTTATATGTACCAGTAGTCTCAAAAATGTTATGTTGCAATTTGTTTGAAATATATGAAAATATTCATTGATACATAAAAAAAGTCATGCTTGAAAATATTTGTTAAAAAATATATTAGAAAACAATTGATTTAGAAATTAAACATTTATATAGTTCTAAATGATCAATTATTACCACTTTATTTACTGTTTGCATGTTACGTGAAACTGAAATTTTTATCTAAGTAGCCAAGTACAAGTTATTATATTGTTATTTTTTAACATGTAAAATCCAATTTTGAATTAGAAAATTTTCAAAGTGATTGCGAATTTTTCAATTATCTCTATTACTTTATTTTCAAATATGTAAATATTTTATTATTTTTCATTAAAAAAATGTCAAAAAACTACAACAAAAAAAATAAACAGTAAATTCAAATTCTTACTTTATAAATGTTAACAGAAAAGTAAGTTTGATTTAGACCTTAAAAATTAACAAAAAAAGACTCTGAATAATCAATTATTACCACTTTATTTATTGTTTTCATGGAAAACGTGTTACGTGAAACTGAAATTTTTATCTAAGTATTCGAGTATAAGTTACTATATTGTTATTTTTGAATATTTAAAATCCAAATATTTATTAGTAAATTACTGTAGATACTAATTCAACGTATGCAAAGTGATTTTGCTTCACAATCTAAAACGTTTTCGTGCTCATTAGATGAATTTCGCCGGGTTTGCCGCCAGTTCAAATCCTGGTCAATCCAGGCACTTTTGAGCCCTCTCGATGCTTACAGCAATAGGGCCATCGTTCATCACAAATGGACAGTCAAATGAATGAGGTTCAGCATATGGACCTTTAACCAAGTCGATGGATAATGAAAGATAGCAGCAGATTCACAGTCAAAGAAAATAGTAGAATCGCAGAGCATCAATGTACTACTAAAGTTAACCTACAAGACGACAGCCAACCAACAAATTAAAAATCTAAGCATCATAATGATATCTATCCATCGCGAAAGATTATCCATTAATGTCAACTGCGATCTTAAATTTACTCAATGTTATCTCCTATATTGTTATAACTTTCTTTTCAAATTAAATTTTCATTAAAAAAATATCAAAAATCAACAACAACAAAAGCAAACAATAAAAGAGTAAATTCCAATTCTTAATTTATAAATGTTAACATTAGATTTTGTCTAATATGAAGATCTGTCAAATTTTTATAATAAATTTTGAGAATATTATGGAGATGAAAATTGTTCTATAGTTTGTAATAGAAATAAGACCATTATTAAAAATTATTATTTTAATATTAATTAATTGTAAAAAAATAATAGTAATTTATTAGAATAAAACATAATTGTAGTTAACCCTTTCCAGCCCAGTGAATCCAATTGGAATCATTAATTTTTAAATACAATTTTGTCTTTCGACGATTAAAACTGTTGCATGCAACTAATGTAAATTGATGCAAGATGTATTTTTAACAGTAGGTAATATTGAATAATGAAAAAGAACAGGTAAGTTGTTTTTTTTATGATTAAAAAAGTGCTTTCATAAATATTTGAATAAAACAAAAAAAATGGGCTAGAAAGGGTTAAAAATCGTTGATTTAACTAAATTTTTTAAAACTATTATAATTTAGATGAAAGTTTTTATTTATCTATCTTTATTTTTTTAATAAAAATGTATTATTAACACATTTTTATCTACATTTTCAAATAAAGTCGACATAATTTGATTATTATACTGAAGAAGTATTTAACAGTAAATTATATTCAAATTATATTCTGGTAAAAAAAGTTGATATAAAATAGTGCCTAACATTAGAAAAGATCGTCGACTTTAAACTCCCATCAAGTAATTTTATAAATTGCTAAGCGGAAAAAAAAGACACGTATAGTCTTCATTTTGTTCTTCTTCTAGCTTCCTTTTCCCTCTGTTCGCTCCTCGACCCGCTTCTGAATTATATTACATAATGGAATTATGCAATAATGAGAGGGAAGTGAAAGCGGAAAAAAGGTATTCCGATATATCAACGTCACGGGATGGAAGGCAATAATAATAATAATACTCCTAATACCTCCATAATATGAATCAATTAGTTCAGTTAATATTATTAATAATAATAATAACGGCGATGATAAAATATTCCGAAGGTTTGGGCAAATTTGATGGATTGTCGAATTAGTGCAATTAATGTTTGCGCTTTAACGGATGAACTTCTGTATGTTTATGCGCTTTTTCGCACGGACGGAAAGTTACCAGCAAACGTTGTTCTTTTTTTCCTCTCTGTATGTGAGTATGTTATGTTTTATATTGGAGTGGAGTGCGCGTTTATATTGATGTGTTTGCATGGTGCAGTATCATGGGATTTATTAAAATAAATCGACTAATAAGCGAAATAATATGTTTGCATTGGGCTCAAGCTGTCAGCCAGATAACAGCCGAAATTGATACGGGATTCTTCAACACAAATCCCGGCTTATTTGCATGGGACTTCATATTATGCGGCAGAGAAACTTAGCACCTGATATTGATGATGTTTCACAAATGTAATCTTATCGTTAACGAAAAATAAAACCATCGTTGTTCCATACCCCAACAAACTATTCCATCCTGCGTTTACCATAAGAAAATCTGTATTCATTGCTTATTTGTTAAAGTTAATTCTGTAATGTAAAAAAAAGTATTAGATTGGTATTTTAATGAGAAAGATAATCAAGGAAATTTCAAGAGCTGGCAAATAATTGGTGTTACAATTGTTGTAAATGTAGTGTATAAAACGAATTGTAACTATTTCATCAAATGTATGATTAGTGGCGCAACAAGAAGTAGATGGGCCTGTGTATGAACAAAGTTAATGGATAACCCCAGACAACCTTAGCCCGTGGACCCGTATGCACTGCACTAAACTATTACTAAAGTAAAGTCTATTAAGAAGAAATAAGAATTAATCTAGTATTAAATAAGAAAAATATTTAATTTAAAATTTTATTTGTGATAGAATTGCTTACCTTTGCTATTTCCCGCAACTCCATTTTTATAACTTCTTGGTCACTTTTTTTATACTTCTTATTGAGTTTCAAATACAAAATCCGATACTAAAAGTTCACAAATTCATTTAGAAACAGTCAATTTTTCACCGAGAAGCGCGTTCTTCTAAAACTTTAAAAATATAGTTTTTTTTTATTTCCATATTTTATATCTTATTTATTTATTAATTTTGTTTATATATCTTTTGTTAAACAATGCTCATATGATTTATTTTTTGTAACTATCAATGACATTTGTAATAATAATGACATTGACATTTAAAAACTATTTGAAAGAGTAACCATTTTGTTTGCTGTGTAAATTGAGGCGTTTTTCTACCGAAAATAAAAGTTTATAAATACTTTATAAAATTTATTAAAAAAAAGAATATACAGTGGAACCTCGCATAATGAGCATTTTGCTTAACGAGCAAAATGAATTATAAGAAAAATGACTCGCTTAACGAGTGACGATGAGAAGAGAAGTCCCGGATTGCGTGACTGCTACATCACACTGCTAAACTCGTTAAGCGAGGTTCCAAAGTGGACAAACTAACGATAAAATTTTAATAAACTATACAATTTGGTAATTTGAACTCGAAAAAGACAAAAATAATATTTAATTTTTTTAATCAAATTAAAAAATGGCTCAAAAAGTTTGATTTCGGAAACTTAACAATATAATTTATAATATAATCATTAAGTAAATATTTAAAGAAAAAAGTAATTTTAGATGTTGTTAATAGTCTGTACACAATTAATACAATTATTGATAGCATTAAAATATCTTAACCATATAAATTTAAAAAAATCCTCAAAAAATACGAATTCGACAAACTCTTACTTTTTATAATAGACTCTGTACTAATTAATGAGCCAATATAAATTGAATATGAAAAGTTGAAAAAGACAAAAGTAATTCTAGATTTTGTACAAATTATTGCTAGTATCAAAATATTTCAACTAAATCAAAGGAAAAAAAAGTACAAATTGGACAAACTATAGATATTTTTTGTACATTGTACAATAGAGTATAGAATTAAGTATAGAAACTCAAAAAAGACAAAATTAATTCTAGATTTTGTTAAAAATATAAATTATTGTAGCATTAAAATATCTCAACAAAATGAAATTTAAAAAAAATGCCTAAAAAAAATACAAATCGGAAAAGTGGACAAATAAGTCAAACAGTTTAAATTTAAAAGAAACATATAAATTAACTTTTTGTATACTCCAATTAAGATTAATAAGTAATTAACATAATTAAGTGTAAAACTAACATACAAAATACATTATTAATTAAATTAAGTTATATTAATGTATTTTTGGATACAATTTTACTAAATATTTCAAGTGAATAAAATAAAATTGTATCGAATATTTTTTTGAAAAAATCAAGCAAAACATATTTGTAATTAGAAAGTACATGGTTTTATGGTTAACATTTAGTTAAACAACTAATTGATTATTTTATAAAGATAAAAACAGGTTTTATACATACTTGGAGCAATAGAAGTTAATTCTATAACAGATTCAGTATTCAAATATTTAAATATGGAAAATACCTCACATAATATATTATAATCTGATTGGAAAACTTAAATCAATTTAAATAACAAAAATAAATTCTCAAAAAATTAGTACACAAAACTATTTTTTTCATACATAATTGATCGTGTTTTCCTTTGAACATTCAAGTCTCGTTTTGTCCAGTTAAATATTTTCGCGGTTTTAATTGTAGAAAATGAACATTGAAAAAAAATATATTTCATATTAATAATGTAGATTATAAATAACAATTGATGATAAAAAAAATCTCTTTTTACTCTTGTTTTGACAAGTGAAGTATTATGTATTAATCAGATAAAAACTAATAATGTATACTAACAAGCTAAGCTTTATTTATCATTAGATAAATAGTAAAGAAAATAGAAGAGTTTTGTTGAAATTCCGTCAATGAAATTAATGCTTGACATGGATTTGGTTTTAACCGATGAAATGTATTAATTAAAGTACGTCTATGATCACCGAGATGAGAATCTGAGTGAGTGTCCGTCGCAGAGAGGACAGTTTATAAATTAATTCGTGGTGTAAAATAATAAATGGACGTGGAACCCAATAAACTGGTCCATTGTTTGTTCCAAATGCAAATTGGAATTTCGATCGAGAGATATTCTAACGCGTCCGAGAGTTATTATTAATGAAGCGGACGAATCAATTATAAAAAATAACTCCGATAATATCCTGTCCTGTTCCCATCCTGACTCAATCCTGACACCAGTCCTTAATATATTTAATTGGGACTCAAAACCCACACACACACACACACAGAAATACACACCGGTCCTTCGAGACGAAGGAGATAACACCCAATGATATCTGTTTACCTGTGAGCATACGATGTCCATGTTTGACTTTCACAGATTTTTTGGCGTTTCTTCCCTTCGTCTCGTTTCCGAACCGTCGCCTGTCCTCTCTTTCACTTCCATCTCCGTTTGTCTTGGATGAATGAAGTGTACGAGAATGCCCACTAAACAAGGTCCGACTGTTTACTAAACGCACACTTAACTCCCGCTGCGTGATTCTCTCCTAAATACGCCAAACAACAATACCTTTAATGCTATGCACAGGGATCCACGCAAATGATTGACAGGTTGTAAAGCACTGTATAGCACAGAATCCTTTTTCTGTGTGACTTGAAGAAAAAAAAACGTGAAACCGCACAATGAACATCAGCTTCCTCCTCCTTATCCTCATCCTCCTACAAAACAAACAAAAAAAGTAAACCTTCTCATATCAAGGCAATACCTCAATAACATGGTTTTTAGCTGCAGCAAAGCGCACACAACGAAATCGAGATGTTTGCAAAACAAACAAATTTGAAGGTCGACATGAGCATAGTGGTGGTAAATGGTCAAGAGGATGAAGAGATAACGTGTCTGATGCCAATAAAGGATTGATTTCTTCATCCTGTCTCATCTCGTGACTACAATAAACATCTAAAAATAACATCTTCATTCTTGCATCAATCTTTAAATTTAATATGAATCGTTGAAAACCCAATTATCTGCGTCGTTTTTTACAATTGTCCAGTAGGAATTAATACAAAAATATTTCATTTAAATTATCTTGTAATTCGAATGAAATCTAACAATAGATTTAATTTTTAAATTATATTTACTAGAAATAATATAATCGCTTACATAATTCCAAAATTTAATGGTAAAAATTTTAACTATATTGATCATTAATAAAAGACCTACAATTTTTCATTGGAATACAAAATTCTGTAATCCGTTAAGAATTATAGTTCATTGTCATTTTAAAAATTTAATTTAAAGAAATATGTTTTGGCAGAAAACTTAATTAATTTGTCTTTATCTATATGTAATTTCATATTTAGTCAGAAAGAGAAAACTAATGAATTGTCCAGTTATGATTATATAAGGTGTCTCAAAATTCACGCAAGAAGTAATTTTGATAGAAAATACCGGTTTGTAATTCCAAATTGTAATTTTTTCATAACGTATTCACTATAAGGTTATGTAATACGCAATTCTTTAAAAATAATTAAGGTTTGGTAGCTACAGTTCGCAATTTTCGTACAATATGGTTGATATAGAGATTAATTCAAAATCAGAGAGACTGAATCAATTAGATAATCCAGTTTTTTGTGCCTAAATTGCAAGATATAAAGCCCACAAAACAATTCAATTATGCATGAGACATTTCTCAGATGATGCGATTTCACGCAGTTGGACTTTTTCTTTTTTGCCAACAAGTCTTGAGTGAGGAAATTGAGCCACATTTATGCAAAAAAGTCATGCGTCTATGCCAGCAAGCCGTGAAAGCCTTTTACCCGATATGCTATACCATATATAATCTTATAAAATTACAATTTGCAATTAAAAACCTGTATTCTCTATCAAAATTACTTCTTGAGTTAATTTAGTTTAAAAATAACCAAAATTGAAGCAAGGTATTAAATCTGTATTATACAGTTTTCTACGCATTTTTTTTTCAAGAAATTATAACATTAACTTAATAACAAAAAACAATTTAGTTTAATAATTGCTTAATTTCTACATTAATAATAAAAACAAAAGAATCATTTACCTTGGTTGGTAAGTTGTGAGCATAAGATCTAAGAAAATTAAATGTACTCTTAAAACACCAAGAAAATACTGATCATACCTGAATTATAAATTGAAAATTTTGTAATCTTAATAACTTTGTTACAGCAATTATACAAAAATAAATATATATTTATAATTCTACCATTGCAAAGGCCATAAATCGAATAATTGATTTTTTAGTTCCAAGTCAAGACTAAAAACTATGTTTTCTATTCAAATCTTGCGTTAATTTTGGGACACCCTTTATTATTTAATGAACTATAATAAAATGAAAAGACGGAAAGATATATTATTTTAATAATTTTATTTTTTTCTTTCAGAAATCATATTATTCTATTTGTTTTAATTAATAAATTAATTATATTCATAATTGATATTAAATTTCGTAAATTGATATATTTGTTAACCTATCTCATAGTTTTTTTTGTCTTGTTAATGTTTCTCAATAATGTTTTTGAACTTTGTCTTTGTTAGTTTCTTGGGATGTAGCCGCAGATAGTTAATTTGTTTTGCGGTGTATTTCCCCGTTCATTTAATTAATAGCCTTAAGGTAAATATGTTTTTGAATACGTTGGTTTTGTATTTATCTACAAAATAGTCTCAAAATTAAAGAATATAACAAAATCAATATTTGTATTTTATAATACAAAAAAATATTCATTTATTGTAGAAAGATTTATAAAAATTGAGCAGCTTTTATTAAATTCACAAAATGAAAAATGAAAACTGACTGAACAAATTATTACCCCAAAAGAAATGAGGACTAAAAGCCTTGTATTTCTAGTTAATTGATAACTTATGTTATTACCAAAACTATTTACAAGTATTTTTCCTTATACAAGCAAATTTTACTTTGTTTTTACCTTAACACTAACAGTAAATAAGAATCTAGTAATTTTCTGCATACAATTATAAATTTTATATATTTCCTTTGCATTAAAACTACGATATTTTTATAACGAATTATTTACATTAAATTAGATTCATCTTTTCTTTTTAATCGCAATCATTTCAATTACTCGTATGTAAAAAAACATATTTACATATTTTGTACCAACTTTCTTCTTGAATTTGTTCTATTTTGATGTTTACTTCTAATTCATTATTTACTTCAATCTCCATCAAATTCTCTAATATTCTCTTCTTTTTATAAGTATACATTCTTCAACACATTAAATAACTTCTGTCCCTCAAAACCCAAATATCCTTCCTAAATTTAAATATCCCACATTATCCCTATTTCAATACCTAATGTCCCTCGATTTATACACACTTGTTCCTACTCCGCTACTTTTTTTCCATCATTTTTATGTTGTTCATTTGTATATTATTATTATAATACTGATATTATTTCATAATTAAACTTATGTTCTCGGACCGAGGTCTTTCCGTTCGTTAGCCCTTTGGCCAGCCTATTAATATATATATTTTTTATAATAGAATTTATTTATTTATATGTATAGAATGTACTTTTGGCCAATAAATTATTATTATTATTAAATAACTTCTTTATTTTCTCCTCAAACTATAAAAAAATCATCCTTTTTTTAGTTTCACCATTTCATTATAAAGTCTTATACTTTGTGTTTATTTTTTCTTGGATAAAAAAGGAATAAATCGATATCATTTAAAGAAGAAACAAGTTTACAATTATTTCTACACACAAATTAATTTAATGAAATAAATTGATTTATACATAAAATTCGATTGTAAAATGAATTTTAAATAAGTAATAATTCAATAATTAAACAACATTAAGACATAATTTTTTTTCGAATTTTCGTGGAAAACATTCTAAAATATTGTAAGAAAAAACTAGTAAAAACTTTACATCCATTTATATAATATAGAAAAGTCTATGAATTAATACTTATATATAATTTATTTCGACTTATTAACAGTAAAAGTGTTTGTTTCTTATTATAAATTTAAAATATAATTGTAACATTTATTTCAATAAGATCTAAAGAGTATAAAAAAAACACATGAATCATTGCAAAAGGCTATTGACCGTAGTGTGTATCTGCCCAAAACACAAATAATTTCATTAGAAATGAGTTGGAAATTTCTCAGTTATTTTTAAAACTTGAATCGATAAAATGCAATGAACTTGTTATCAAAGCGCTAATGCGTATTTAATGATATTTTAAATCATTCCTTTCCGTAAATTTGGAGAGCGTGAATGTCGACCGGAATGTTATCTATATGACTCAAAAAAACTTAGAAGAAAAAAGGATCAAGAACAGGTATCGTTTGCTTCGAAGGAAAGACGTAATCAATTTCCTGAAAACAAAGCATCGCTTATCGCGAAACCAGTCTTTCGGAAGACAACAACTCAAAAACAAACAAAAAATATTTTTTTTGTATATGAAACAGAAGAAAATGTCAAACAAGTGTCATGTAATTTTCGATAATTCGTTGGGTTTCGGTTTAATGGAATTAAGAGGTTTCGAAAATGCGAAAGGATGATAGGTGAGGAGAGTGAGAGAGGATGGACACGCAAAGTACAGGAGGCTGCTGTCATGTCAAATCCGGTAGCCCGTGACAGTTGTAACGTGGAATTGAATTGAAATGTTTTCGGTGCACAATGATGGCTGGGATGCAGACCAATGGGATGTGCAGCATCTTGGGAGGAGGAATGCGATTGGCGGGAGAGGAGGTGCGCGCAGGATCCGAAGCCCCTCCTTCGTATAATATACACACACTGCTCGAAAGCCAGAAACACGAACATACCATACTGATACACACATGAGCACACGCATCCTCGAGGGAGTTCTAAGCCCGTCGGTGTTGTTGTTATAGTTGTTGTTTTGTAGTAGAAGCAGCATTTGTTCTTCGGTTTTATGTGAAGTGCGAAGTGTGCGGGAACTTCGGAAGGTATCTCTAAGTGAACATGATGATGATGGACGTTGGGATGTACGGCCACGGACATCATCACACTCAGCACGGAAATGTCTACAACTCGTCGGATGGTAACTTCTACAATTACGCGAACGAAGCGGCTTCTTGCTCTCAAACGCCGCAGATCACCTCCACCCAATACGGGTACCATTACGAAGACGGCGCCGCCACCTCGTACAACTACAACCAGGACGCCTCGGAAACGTCATCCAGTCCTTACTACCCTCACCAAACCATCCCGCAGGAGAATCCCATAATAAGCACGGACACCGGTCTGAGCTACACCAATTTGGACTACTCCAACTCCAACAGCTCTTCGGCTATGTACCCGCCGATGCCCATCTATCCACCAGAGACTTACCAAAGAACCCACGACTCGATGCTGCGGCACCACGACGAGCTTGATTACATCCACGAGAACAAGTACGCTCCGCATCAACTGGATCACGATCCTTACCAATCCTGCATGGAATATCCGCATCATCGCGGCTTCAAGGAGGAATCCCCGCAACCGCCACCGCAGCAACAGCAGCAGCAGCAACATCATCAGCAGCATCAGCATCACAGACCGCAGGTTCTGCACCAGATGCAACAGACCGCTCCGCAGCCACAGCCCGTCCTTCCCACCTACAAGTGGATGCAGGTCAAACGCAACGTGCCGAAACCCGCAGGTCAGTGATAATTCATTATTACCTCCAATCTTCATTACCTACGTGCGTTGAATACTGCTTTTCGTCCGAATCGATTTCACTGGCCACAAGATCTCGGTCGGAGATAAGCATACTTGACCCCCAACACAGCCCTTCGCTTAATACATACGCATGCAAACTATTATTCTCTTTGAACATTCCCTAAATTTAATTCCTTATATAATTGAGCTTTCAAATTCTTACTAATAATTAAAAGCAATCAAGAATCTTTGTATTTTTATATATTCAAGCTAATGACCAAACTATTAACAATTTATATATCTATTCAACGAATAAAAGTGAAGTTGTTATTGACAGTAATTGAGAAGACATTAGAAGATTACTTTTATACTACTCAATTCTTGTTTTATTTTATAAACTTTTTGTGTAATTGTTCTCTTTCTGTTTAAATGTAAACCAAAATATTTCACACCTTTAGATATTTCAGTCTATTCTCTAATAATTTCTTGCATTATTGGAGTTGATTTTTATTTTAGATATTTACAATCGCTTTTTATATAGAAATATTGAAATTTGAGATTCCCATGAAGTTGTAATATTTTCAATTGATGTTTCATTTACAGAAATATTACAAATACAAATGCGCTTTCTACAATGAAGTTGAAGTTATTGGATTTATTTTTATTCAGTTTTTTCTAAAACTTTATTTTCTTTATAATTTTATTAATGTGTAATAAAGTTTTAAAATACTTTACTTTATCGAACTTATGAGGAATGTGTAGAAAAAAAAACAGTTAAAGAGTCACTTCATACTTCACATAAAACCGAAGAACAACTGCTGCTTCTACAACTATAAATCAGTTTTCTTGATCCAAAGTCTCGTTTCAACAAGAAAACCCAAATTAGTTGTATTGGTTTTAGTTGAAGCAAAGATTAAAGAGACATTGAAGATTGATTAATTGACTCATTTTTCTCGTATATAATTTATTTACATAAATATTGATAAAAATTCATATTTATATAAGGACTAATCTGAAAAAGTCCAGATGCAAATTGAAAGTTGATGGCACGCGATTACCAAGCTCACTACCACCCGACCCTTCAAATTTGATCGCTATCAGAAATTGGCCCTTTTAAACCACCCTCGCTGGTACCGGTTTCAATCGACCGCGGACAGATTTCACGAGTAATCTAATTTAGAGTCTCATGCAAATTCATTCATTTGTTTTTTTTTCATTCGGTTTTTTTATATATTCATAGAGTGAGTTGTAATTTTCTAAATTTGAATATTTACTATTATTTATAATGATGATATAATTTATTAATTATCAAATAATAATTAATTATCGAAATATTTAGAGAAGATTTTTTGAAAAAAAAAATCAATATTTTGGTATAAATAATTTCATAAATTTATAAAAATTGAAGTTATGAAGATGGAAGTATAACAATAACTGGCATAGTGCAGGTATTAGTTTGAAACCGGACTAATCGAGTAACTAAATACATAGAAAAATAATTTTCTACGCTTATAATCCGGACTGATCGAAGCCGCACTAAACGAGATCATTTAAAATAGAATGATTTATTAATATTAGATCATTTTAAATGTAATAAACTCAGCTAGTTTCTTTGAAATGTAGAATGAAAGTATAATTTTGGTCCAAGGTAATATTTCTTTTTAATTTGTTGAAAGACAAAAAATGATTTTACAAATAAAAATCAATCACACTAATGAAGATTTATTCAAATAAAATAATTTGTGATAATCTATTGACAGCTATAAGCAATAAATGAACATTCTTGATATAACAAAAATAAATTTATTATTCGTAATATATAATTTGTTATAATGTTACAAATTGTATATGTTAAAAGCAACTATTGCAAGTTGTTTTTTTTTTCAATTACGAATGTTTTTCTTCTAAATGATTTTATTATATAACAATAATTATATTTTTTCATTATTTTTTTTTATATAATCATTTCGAATTCATATTTTATGTAATAATTATTGCAATAATCTTTCAATTAAGTAGTTTTTTATATTTGTTAAATATATTTTCTATCAAACAAATGTAAAAAATTAAACTATTTTTAC
>NW_017096817.1:127331-130819 GCF_001412225.1 Nicrophorus vespilloides
CTAAATGATTTTATTATATAACAATAATTATATTTTTCATTATTTTTTTTTATATAATCATTTCGAATTCATATTTTATGTAATAATTATTGCAATAATCTTTCAATTAAGTAGTTTTTTATATTTGTTAAATATATTTTCTATCAAACAAATGTAAAAAATTAAACTATTTTTACTAAAATTCAAAATTTCCTTTTACTCGTATAGTGAAACAATTTTCCTCATATAAACTAATATGCAGAATTTTTCTTACAATTTATTTTCCTCGTTATGCGTAGTTCCATTGTAGATGATTTTTATCATTAAAACCTTATGATTCATTATATATAAGAAATATTGTCAATATTTCATTATATATTGTAAATGATTGTCAATAGTTTTTGACGCTTTTTTTAAGAAGTTTTCACGTATTAGTCATACACAAATATATGTTTTTTAATAGATTGTGAAGTAAAGTGTATACATTAATTTCTTTAATACAAAATAATAATTAACTTTGTCTAGGAAATTAAATTTGAAAAAGGACAAACAATAACAAATGTTTATTATCAAAATACGATAAAACAAAACCAAATGTTTTCAATTAAGTACAAAACTAGTGCATACATTTTTTTCGAATTATTATCAACAGATTAACGATAATATACAACAACAAGAATCAAACAATACAAAAAAAATATTTTTTAATTGCAAAAATTGTAACAGTTTTAATCGTAAGAACAATTTAATTATAATATTCGTTAATAATTAACATAAGGAAATACTAATGTTAATTAACATTAACGTGTTTGAATCTTGTTACGGCCTAGTTCACAGTTTAAATGAGTTTTGAATGCATTTTATTCTGTGGTTTATCATTACCGTCGGAAAGCGTAGAATAATTAATGAATTTACAGTTACAAAAAAAACATTTAATTGGTATAGAGAAGAAAATAAACTTATATAAAGATGTAATTTTCCACATATCAATATTTACTTATCATTAAATATTAAGATTATTATCATTAAATAAGAATTTCATTTAATAATTTTAATTACCTTCAACCCCTAAATAACATGGTTACTTTGTTACGTGCTATTAAAAACCGTGTTATTCGATAATCCAAATCCATGTATAAATGGAAAAAACTTTCAACAGTAATACTATTAAGAAATGTGTAAAACATTTACCTGATAGAAATAGTAAAATTGAATTACATTTTACTTAATAATCCAGATTCATATAGAAATAAAAATAAAAAAGATTGTTCAACTTCGAAAAGATATTAAAGAATTTTATTAAGAATTGTAAAAAAAAAGAAATTGTTTCAAAGAAACAGGGCTAATCATAATTTTGTAAGATGATAAACTATACGTATAAAGATTTTACTTAACGGCGAAAAGTAATGTTTTTGGGAATTGTGAAAAAGTATATTTCAAAGAAATCGTGTTATTCAAGGATTGTCGCACTTTTGAAACATGTTATTCTATAATCCAAATTCATATATAAATAAATGTAAAAATTTTACACATTGGCAAAAATAATTGTAAAAATTACTTAAAGGAATTGTACAATTGAATTATCGTGTTAAATAATGTTTATCGCAATTTTGCATCGTGTTATTTTATACTCCAGATCCATATATAAATAAAAATATAGATTTGGATCAACGGCGAACAGTAATGGTGTTAAGAATTGTGAAACGTTTACTTCAAAGAAATCGTGTAATTGAATTATCGTGTTAAAGAAGGTTTGATGGAATTTTTTGCCGTGTTATTTGAGATACAGTATAAGTCAAGTATCGTGTTATTAGAAGATATATTAAAAACGTATATTATTATGAAACGTTAATATACTTTACACTAAATAAGTTATAATGAATCAAATCTTTAAGATCATCACATTTTATAACTGAAATCACAATGTCAGAACAAAATGTTTTTTTTGTAGAATTAAATTGAAATTGTACTTTGAACATCTCGGGATTTCAACCATGAAATGTCAACGTATCTCACAAGAAAACCTGACGACGGTAAGGATTCCACGGGGAATTCCTTTCTCGAGTTTTACTTCCAAGAACTCTTAACATTCAACTATTACAGAACACATAAATACTTTCGAGGTAAATAAATCCAATACCAATCAAATATTTATGATTCTGTTTATTTCGGTCACATTTTTACTAATATTTTATTGATTAATAATGATCATGTTTGCACTAATAAAATAATAAGTGAATATTATTTACTTTCCTTCTACACGAATTATGATTTGTATCTTTTTCTTCTAATCATAATGTGCTTTAGATTTCTATATTTTTTTGTTATATATAATTATATTCGTGATCAATTTCTGTGATTAATCAAATAAAGAACAAATAATGTACGTTTTATTTACTTTTGAATAAGATAAGTTTTGATAAAATACACTCTGATATGAAATATTTGATTAAGGTGAACAAATTGTTTATATATTTTTTTATTATTATTATCGTAGACTTACAATAACTATGGAAATAAACATACTCAGACACAATCGGGTAATGCGGGTAGACATAGTCGAATACTTAAGTGACAAGATGGATTTGCAGATCAATAAAAAAAAAGTTTATTATTAGAGTAATAAAATAAGTAATTCATTTGACGTTTTAATCAATTTATTAATATTGTTCATAATAAGTATACTTATTATTAATTAAATAATTTGATTTTAAATGGTATTGTTACTAAAACAATGTTACTCGTGGACCCAAAAATGCGTTAGTCGAGGGCCCCCACACAATGTTGGTCGAGGGTCCCCTATAGTGTTAATCGAGGGCCTCAAACATTGCTAGTCTTAGGCCCCCAACAGTGTTAATCGAGGCCCCCAACAGTGTTAACCACAAATATTCTAGTCTTAGCATCCCCCCCCCAACAGTATTAATCGAGGATCACCTAGTCAAGGTGTCCCAAAAAGTGTTACTCTTGAATCACTAAGCAGAGGGATCCTAAGCTGTATTAGACTAGAGACCTCAAATAGTGTTAGTCGAGAGCCCTCAATATTCCAGGTGATGTTTGTGCAACGTTATTTGTCTCTATTCAACAATTTGTTAATCCCAAGCTCTCTCATTTTGTTACAGGTTACAGGCCTAATCAATTGACTAGGCTGTAATGCTGTAGTAAATAATAATTTAAAAAAAAACGCAAATAATACAAGGACTAAACATTTAATGTGTATAGAATTTTATTGGATTTTTTAATGTGCAGATTTTTAAAAGTAAAGTAATAAAAGTTAGAACTTTTTAATAATTTATTTATAAATAAAAATTAATCCCATTAACTTTTTTACTATTTGATTTTTTGTATAAAACTGATAATATATCAAATTGCAAATATTTATTTACTTATCTGGATTAGGAAAATTAAGTGTATTTTTTTTTATTGTAATTCTTCCTTTTAAGATTATTAACTTCGATAATCTAATGAGAAGTCTTTTACAAAAAAGTCATTATTTTATTATATTTATAATT
>NW_017096818.1:0-9463 GCF_001412225.1 Nicrophorus vespilloides
CAATACAGTCACAACTTATCTTTGTGAAATAAAAATAACACATTGTTAATTTTATCACAAAAATAATTCAAAATAAAAAAATTTCTTTACAAAATCATTTAATAACAAAATGCAATCAATTAATAATTAATTAATTAATTAATTAATTAATCAAATCAATTTCAATACGAATTTTATGAGTAATGTTTGAAAATACTCAGACAAATACAAGAGATGCAATTATAATTTGATCGAGACGAGTCATTAAATTTCGCAGGTATCCAAGTGGTGAGAATCAGTGGTAAACACTGTTTGCTCTGTTATTTCCTTATTAAAAATCCCATTAAAATACAAACAAAACGCAAAACAAACAAAAAATAAAAACAGCAAAGATACGCACGCAAGAACGGTAATTAAAACCGACTGCAATCCATACGCGTATACGTACGGATTTAATTCCACCTTCTTCTGCTTCTTATTCTTTTTCATCATCTCCAACGTTCCTCGTCTTTGTTTTAAGGCCTTCCCTAAGTTTTAATTTCGGTTTCGATTGATGGTGCAATCAAGAAGACGTATAGTTTTATAAATTACTTTTTGCATAGCAGAAGGAGAAAAAAAATGTAATTAATTTTCCGTGTTTGGAGTATATATGTTTTCTGTGAGTGTGTGTGTGTGTGTGTATGTGGGGAGATGAGGAGCGGGTCAGGTGTAACTACTGTCTGGCGCGTCAAACAATCATCAATAACTAGCTGGAAGGCGTTTCTGGGTTATTTTACCTATTAGATATTTGTAACGTAGCTTCAAGCCCTTCCACTACAACATCAACGTAGGGACCTGCTCTTCTATTTATTATTATTTTATCTTTCTTTTTTTTGGGACCTCTTTTCTAATAGATACATATTTATATATTTTTTTGTAGTAGTCGTTGATGTTCGTAGATCGGGTATGTTCCGTTCCGTAATAACTCCAGTTCATCTTCTGTCACCTTAACTCGATTGGTCATGGCCTCTGTGGAAGAAGAATTGAACCTGTCTTTGCCCTTTGTCGGTCCCATCCTCTTCCAATTAATCCTCGCGCGTCCATATTTTATCCCGCAACTGCGTTTCGCTTCCCACTACAAAAATGCCGTGCACCTTGTTTCTAATCAACGAACAAGATATAACATTGATTAATTCACATCACAGAAATTTGTACATATTAACTCTACCATAGAAATATACTAATATATATACAATTTCTAATTTTAAAAAAGAAATTATCATTACTCTATATCAGGGGTCGGAGAACTGGGGTATTTTATCCCAACTGGAGTCAAAGTGAATTCTTAGGAGTAACAAAGACGTTCAGCAATTAAAATGTCGTAATGGGGTAATACCGGTATAAATGAATATATGTCGGGGTAATAGGTATACAAATCCAAAATCATTGCTCTATATTATCATCAATGTTAACATTCCTTTATTCCTATAAAACAATAAGATGATCATAATCTGTGTGATTAATACTTATAAAGTAAATACAAATCAAACTGATGATTATTAGAAAGATTGCTAATATAACAAGGTAGATAAGTTTATAAAATATTTAGTGCTATGTGAAACCGTGTTGTTAAAGATACAAAGTTTTTACAAAAAATAATAAGTTCTGAAAACTTCTGAAAAACAAATATTTCTTTTTTCATTCAAGCTTCTTGAATTTTTATTAATAAATACAACTATTAACATAACGATAATTTATTAATTTAAGAATCTGTAATGTTATTTAATTTCCTACTATATGTATTATACGTTAATCAGTAGAAATATACAATGATTCTTACAACTTTCTGGACATGTTAAAAAGAGAACGTGTTATGGATTTCGTTGTTATTCCAAGATTTTCTCAAATATCTTATTGTAGTCGAGCGAAACTGTGAAATTTCTGATCGTATTATCCCAGAGTTTTTTTTTGCTATTTACTTTATCGTGTTAGAGCGAAACCGTGTTGTAATAAGATATACCTATAAACAAATTATAATAAATTGCAATAAAAATAATAATAGTCTAAGAAATGAAATGATTAAAATTTGATACAATATAGAAATAAAAAAGAAAAATATAAATAAAATATAATTTTTATACCAATCCTTAATTTTTGTCAATTAGATCAGTGATTCTCAAACTTATTGGACCGCGACCACCTTTTGGACATAAACAGTTTCAACGACACCCCGAAGAGAGAGTATATGTAGAAAAACAACCAGAATTGATCAGTCACTATTTATTTTTTGCTATCCCCCCAAATACTTTACGCAATCCACACTAAATTATATGATTTTTCAGTGTTCTTTTAAACTGTTTCAAAACTGAAAGATAAAAAATCTGCTTTTAAAATATTAAGAAAAGGCAGACAATGTAATATGTTTCTTATAAATACTATGTTTTAGAATGTTATAATTACTTTATATTTTTACCTAAATAATTAAACAAATGTTACATAAAAAAAGTTAGATTTGAATATTGACTTCAAAATATTTACGAATATATTATTCACATATTAATGAATATACTATTCACTAAATATTGTTTATTTCTTGATCTATAATTAAATTTCAAATCGTGTTCTAAAAATAATAATTTTGAAGTAAAACTCGTTTAGCGCTTAGAATACACCCAAAAACGCTAAATAAAGTAACGCAAAATGAACATTAACATATAGAAAATAGGTAAATTTAGAGAATTTTTAAGCTTCGAAGTCTTAATGTATTTTAATAAAACAGAAGTTTATAAAAAAATATATTGTTTTTCCTCATATAATGAATCTACAACTAATACAATGTTCTACATTTTGGCAAAAAGACTTAAATAAATAATTATAAATAAAAAAAAAAACATAAATTATTACATCTATTAAAAAAACAGATTAATTTTGTATCAAACGTTGACAGTGTAAAGATGTAAATTCAATATATTGAATTGAAATGTTTAACGAATAAAACAAATGATAGAATGAGTTATTCGTAAATATTTTTGGGAAGTTTTGGAAGCGCGAAATACAATTAGAATCGTTTAGGCTTTTAATAAGTTTTCGGTCCCTTGAGGGATGGATGGAGGAAGATGGAGAAGAAGAAGTAGGAGGCGAGGTGTAGTAATATTGATACAGTTTCATTATTTTGTGCCAGTCAGAAATGTTTACCCGGGAAGGGGAGGAAAAGGGATTGTGAGAAGAAAAGGAAAGGAAGAGCGAGGGATCCGCGAGAGAAGCAACGGTGGATGCCTCAAAACTTCTGCCAACTACTTAAAACTCTTTCGTCTTTCCATTTTCTGTGACAGGCTGTCGCTCAAATCGCTTTCGGAGGTGCCACTTCTATCTATATATAAAATTATATATAGATCCGAAAGGAGCATTTAGTAAATTGGTTTTTCCCCGGCGTAGATTATTCGAGGAAAGAAGAACACTGGGACGAAAAAAAGAACGAGGACGAACCAAAAGTGTAAGAGAGAGAGAGAAATATCGATGAACAACGGATGAATACAAATGGAAAAAAATGTATATAGTATAGCGTGCAGCTCGTGGTTGTTGTCGCTTGCTGTTGTTTCGCTTTGGATATTGTTTTAATGTCGGGGCCTCTAGTAGGTTCAGTTACACGGTCGATGGTTTCCAATAATAATTATAGGTTTGGATGTTGATGGGAGTAAGAGATGGACGATCGGTGCGGAACTGTTGGTAGGAGAGAGACGACAGAGTTGAGACGGTGAAGGCCTTTTGGTTGGTTGGTTCTTGTGGTTGGGATGCGTGACCGGGGCGGGTGGGCCACCACTGACTGACTGCTGCCATGCCTCCTCAACTGAATCCTTGCTGGTCGTGTCTTTTTCATTGTCTCAACCGTTGTCACCGTTTCGTGACCGAATAAAATTCCAAATATCCAAACACAAAATGAAGGGTGGAGCACAAAAGGAACGCAACGGATGGATGGAAAAGAGATGGGCAAGACATTCCGCACTTAACGCAATTGCCATACACTTCATTCTTTGTTTAAGGTAATGGCTTTTGGTTAGTGATTATAAATATATTCGATTAGTTTATTCACACAATAGTTCAAAGGTTTTTGATAGCTTTGATATTATCAATTTTTGATTCACTGAAGTAAATCTAGAATTCTATAAATACAGAAATATATTTAATATATGAATGAATTACAAATGAAATAATTTTATGATATAGTTCAGAATTTAATCATAATTTGCTCGTATAACGCCAGTTTTCATATATCTCTATGAATTTACATTAAGAAAAATACATTTTAGTCAATATAGAAATGTTTACATTTATATATTTTAAACTTTTTGTAGACCAAAATAAAGAATGTTTCATTATAGTGATGATTATTCATAGAAATGTCTACATTAACTGAAGTTTATGTAATTTTTATAGTAATTTTAAGAATTTACCTTATTTACTTTATCATATAATAAATTTAAAAATATATTCTAAATTAATAAATGATATATGGTTAAAAGTCTATCGACCTTAGACTTTCTGAACATTTTTTTTATAATTTCATCCTTTCAAAGTAAACTGAGTCTCATATAATGTGATTTGTTACCAAAGATACGCGTTATACAAATTTGTGAAATTGTATTGAATTTAGGAATTAACTAGTTTCTAAGTTAATTTATTATGATTATATAAATACTTTCAATTTATTTTTTCTATATTTATGTATAATTGTTATAATGAATGAATTACTTCTGATTTATTATGTAGTTCTGCATTCTTTTCAGATTTATTATGTAATTAATATTTTACATAACTTACTATAAATATATAAATAATAATAACAATATTTTTTATTGCATCATAAAAAAAAACATATACAGAAATGAAAAGAAAAAAATAAATATATATTATTTGATAATAATAGCAAAATTTTAATGTGTAAATTATTAATTGTGTTAGATATTTAAATCTAAAAATGCATCAAAATTAAATAATTGTAACAAATTTGTATATTTCTATGTTGCAATTTTACCTTTATCCAAGTAACAATACATAATAAAAACTTTCAGTAGAATTTTATTCAAGCTTCCACACATTATTAAATTGTGACGCATTGAGTTTCTCTAAATATAACGAATAATAAAGTTTAGTTGAATGGAAACGAGGCAACGAATAATAATAATAATATTATACATATTGACGCAAAAGGTTGAAGTAATTCCATATAGATTTAATATAAATGTTAATGCTTATATACATTATTGAAAACATAAAAAAAGTTGTGACGTAAATATATCCAATGATATTGTATTATTTAGAAATGAATGAAACTTGTGAAATTATCTTATGTTTTAACGTTAAATATTTCAATCATCAATTACTGCTTGTTTTATGTCATTTTTCATTCAAAAAAATGTCAAGAAGCATTTATATAAATTTACTAATCAATTTGAAGTAAAATGATTTTATTTATTGATTTTCGATAATTATCTCTAAAGTATTTTATAAGAACAATAATTTCTTACATATTGGGTGAATTAAAAAGTTCTGAGCGTTTTGTCCCATACATCGAGACCAGACTTGAGACCAGCCTCATGCAAATAGTTCCAAACGGTTTTCTGTCTAATCTTCAGTTCCTGGGCAATGTAATAAGTGCTCGCATGCCAGTCAGACTCGACAATTGTAATCAACATTATCGACGATTGGCCTACCAGAGCGTGTCTCATCTTTGATGACCATATTACCAGAACGGAAGCATTGGAATCAACACTTTGCTGTTGTATTCGATACTGTATTGGGTCCATAAAAATACTATTTTTTTGCCCGCCTGCTCCGTTTTCCCCTTTCCCTTATTGCTTTCGAAATTCATTTGCAAAGATTCCAATATTTCATCCTTTTCCAAATGCTGTATCTCACGAAATCCGAATATCCTTCTTAAATTCAAGTATCTCTCATATATCCTAATATCCTTATAAACATGTCCTCTTTATAATGGATACTTTTATATGTACTAAATTTAATTAGTTTTCTCACTTTATTATTGTATTTAAAGGTCCATAACACTTTGGTATAAAGCATTTTGATAAGGTTTGATCTTTCTATTTGGTTTATGTTATTTATTTGAGAATTTACATTCATTTGTTTTTCTTTTTTGTATTATTATTTTTTTGTTCTGAATTTCTGGCCAATAAATTACATTTATATTAATTTATTTATTATTTTATATATGCAAAATGAATGTTGTCTATAATTTTTCTTCCTTTATTTTAACGTTAATTATTTTAGTCATCAATTAAGACTTATAATTAATCAATTACAATATATAACTAAATTATATTTTTATATATATAAAAAATATATATATAAATAAAATTACAATCGTTTCAGTCGTTGAGTTGTGATGATTTTCTGTTAGGTAATAACATAAATCAAAAAAGTCAACTGCTTCAAAGGGCTATTGATCATAGGTCTTTCTGCCTTAGCAATTATTTATTACATACATGACAACACATATACAAGGTGTTATACATTTTGTTATAAATGAAAAAAAAATAGCTCTGTTTTCATCAAAAATTTATTTGAAACTGTGAAATTAGTTATATTACTTTCAAAAAAAATATATCGCTGAAATGACCACCTCCCAAGTTGAAGCACTCGTTTTACGGCATTTTCAATTGTTGCTCGCAAAACATCTGGATTCAAATTGGCTATTTCTTCTTCAATGTTAGCTTTCAAGACTTGCTAGGTTCGTGGAAACGCGAGATTTAAAAAAAAAAACTAGTTTGCACGAGGCACGATGACAGGGAAAACGACGACGAAATTCACGTTGCGTTAAAACAACAGTATCAGTCAAATAAGCAGTAACAATAAATCCAGGTTCTTGAGGTGTGTATCGCTCCATGGCTTGTTGACAACTAATTCACTACATATCTATATTATAAATGTCAAAGCACAGTGACATTTGGCGCCATCTGCAAAAATGGCAGGCAATTCAAATTATGACATTACTTTTGCGCCACCTTGTACAATGGGTTATTGAATGAAGTTTTTTCGCCTGAATTTTAAATATAATATCTACGATTATTTCACTTAATTATTACAATGTTAATAAACGTTCAAAAAATTTAAATAATAAGATGTATATTTTATGTAAAGTAGAAAAAAGATTTAGATTTTGTCAATATTCTATTTATTTCATCGTTGAATTTATTCAAGTTTAAAATACATAATAGAATCAAAATTTAATACATAATAACTCTTTGTATTAGTTACTAATTTATGTATTATATTTCTTGATACTTTTTGTTTACATAATAATATTATTTGTAATAATATAGATTAAAATTGGAGTTACTTTTTATTTAATGTATAGGAACGAAGAAATAAGACAGAATACATGATTCTTTTAAATGCTCAAGTGATACAAGGAAACTCTCTTAATATTATTGATTTATTGTTTATTATTTGAATAGTGTTGATTATGTAAATGGCCCGTGCAACGTTTCGAACCGAACCAACTAATTGTTATAAATAATTAAATAGTAATCCTGCGGAAGCCCCAAAGCATCCTTGTAAAGAACCGCAGCTCGAAGGATTAGCATTCGAACTAGGGTGGGTTACCACCGCTGCTCATTCATGCAAATTGGTTTCCCGGCACACGAAAAACATTGGGACAGAATCCCTACCTTCTCTCTCTCATTTTACTCCCACCCTCTTTCTCTCTCTCTCACACACATTCATACAAACACATACACTTCCACTCACGCAACACACAAACTTTATCCGCCATCGAAAAATATATTTTTATATTAATAATTTTGAAATTTACTTTACAAAAAAAATTATGGAAACAAAATATGCTTTGCTTCTATTTTTTAGTTTTTTTTTCATTGTAGACAAGTTTAAAACGAATTCCATATACAATCGTTTAGCCTTTATAGTCTTATTAGATATTTAATACTATACTACTATAAGTCTGATCATGTAACAGAACGAATTAAACATACTCCTCGTTTTACACGGTACTTTCTTCACACGTTTTTGCTTTAATCTATCCTTTGATTTACACGATACTTTACAGGTTATTTTCCATTTTACACGCTTTGAAAAAATAAATTAATTAAAAAAAATGTTATTTTTACAAACATTTTGATTCACACTGTTTTACATTAAAAAATAAATACTATTTCGATTTACACGTTTTTCTCAGAAACATATCCGTTTAAATTGGGTGATATGTGTATTTAATTTCAATTGTTTTTTTGTATATTTGCGCTTTATTCTTTAACAAATCAATTTTTATATAATACATACATATCACTGAAGTGATAATTATAAATTCTTACACATATAATGTAATAAGTTTGATTTAGTTTTATTAATAATTCTCAATAAGTAATAAATTATACATAAATATAAGAAATAATTATTGTAAAGGGTGTCCCAAAATTAACGCAAGATTTTAATTTGCCGCCATTTGTGCAGTAAAGTGTTGGAAACCCCCCCTAAATAAAACTGCACAATGGGCGGCAAATTCAAATCTTGTGTTAATTTTGGGACACCCTTTATATTCAAAATTATTAATGTTTTAGTAAACCATTCTATAACACGGTAACATTTATTCACGTAAACTGCATTTTCAGTAATTTTGAAAATTGAAAGGCATATGTAAATATTTACAAAAAAATATATACATAATAATTAGGCTTTTTGGGCCTCAATGGAAAAAAGAAATCCTGACTTTATTAACTTTTTAAATATTTTAATTATTTGTTATTGGACAAGAATACTTGCGAAGTTATTTCATCCCGTAACATTGGATGTAAGTCGAAATAGTCGTAAGTCGAATGTTATACAAAAATAGACAAATGTACATAAAAATATTTCTAAATATCTATTTTACTGATATTAATTGATGACTTTTACAATCTTTCAGCGAGTGTAGTAATAGTACATTTTTCGATATAAATATGTCCAACTTTGTTCTCACAGTTTGTTATTTCTTTTCATTACAAATTTTATTATAAGAGACAAGTTTATAGATCATCTCGTACATCAATATGCGATAGAATCTTTTAGATCTTTTAGGTAATAAACTTAGAGTCTATTGCATTTAGTTGATTTGATAAAAAAAAGTTTGTCGTAAGTGTGAATGGTCGTAAGTCGCGAATATATGTTCCAGTCAATGTTGTAAACTTTTTTAGGATTAGAAAATTTTCGAATATACAAAAAATTAAACACATCCCTAAGTGATTTTTCAAAACATTGAAATAGACATTTTCTGTAGTATCATTTTGACGGCGGATCTGATAGAACCTCTAGGCGGGCCACATCTGGCCCGCGGGCCTTAGTTTGTCCATTACTGTCAAAAAGTCCCAATTTTAAAGTAATTATTGTTACATTGATTGTTTTCTTTTCAGAATGAAGGGTAATGGTTAAAAAAGTTCCCCGATCGCTGTATTAAGCTTCGATAAGGCATTGATATATCTATAATTCTTATTGAAGC
>NW_017096819.1:0-17622 GCF_001412225.1 Nicrophorus vespilloides
TAATTAACAAATTATTCAGATTATTACAATCACATTTGACTTTTACGTTCATTTAAGTAAACTTACTTCTTTTCACGAATCGTTGAAGGTTGTAAATACTTTATTAATTAGTAACGAATTTTGTAGTTGAAACACGAATATTTTTGGTTTTTATTTGTAAAAAAATGCGATGCAACGTGAATGGAAACGGGCGTTAAACGAGCGCTCGGTTTCAATGCGAAAACCAATTGAATTGATGACTTTTGCGCGCGTTTTAATCCCTAATTGACCCGACGTAATTCAATCGAACAATCTCGAATGCGTGTAACAAAATTATTTTTTTTTTTATAAATAATAACATTTTTACCACACGCAAAAAAAAGCGTTTATTAATTGCACGAATTCAGCAATAAACGAGTTACGAAATATTTAACTTAATATTGTGAAATTTTTTTGTGTGTTTTGGGGAATAAATTAGTGTTTGTTAACGAAATTTTGGGATGCGATAAGGAACATTTGTTTTCGTTATCGAAGGGTTTCCTGTAAATCCGTCAGCATTTCCATAACAAACATTGCGCGCGCACATAAATAGACACGACGATTACATTGTTCGAGCTGATCCGGTCCACCCTCCTCTTCCTCTTCAACCGACACAAGAGAAGAGAAGAGAAAAAGAAAACGTAAGAAGAAGCAGACATAAATATCCTACACACGGTTTTCCAAAGAGGGTGCGTTGAGAGAAAGAGGGTCGTCGTTCGAAGACCCCGAAATGTTTCTACCTAAAGCAGAAGTCGGGACCGAGGAGAAAAACACTCTTTGAAAATAAAAAAAAAGAATCTGGAAGATAAATCGGATCCATTCGCTTTCTTCAAATCGCATTGACACGGGCGGAAGAAAAATAATAATGAAATAAAGTTCGACAAGGAAATAAGGAAATTCGATATTGTTTTTTCTTTCCATCAAGCCCGCTCTGTTTTCCATATTATAAACGTATCAAATATCCGAGAAGGCTGCTTTTAAACATAATTTATCGATCCGCGGCCTCCTCCAACTGAACAGGAATAAAGTGCAACACGATACAAGCAAAGTTTGTGTACGGAACTAATCAATAGTTGAAAAACTTTCTTTTTACAAAAAGCACATTTTATTATGCATATTTTATTTCCAATTTTGTGCACAACAACAAAGAAGTTTTTTTATTATTACATAATTACGAACACGTCTTTTCATATTATCCAACTCAAATTTCAAATTTAAGAATTTTCTGCTAAGAATTTGTTGAATTTAATATTGGTAATTTTGAGAGTAAAGTAAATGATCTTGCGGACGTTTCAACATGTGGAAGAACTCACGAATACAGATAATCCATTTAAAAGAGGAAGAGCTGCAGAAAACGAAGATTTTGTAACTGAAACTTTACGTGTTTGAAGTATTATTTCATCGACATAATAAATAATTTAATAAAAAAACTGTGTACGGAACTAATCAATAGTTGAAAAACTTTATTTTACTAAAAGCACATTTTATTATGCATATTTTATTTCCAATTTTGTGCGCAACAACAAAGAAGTTTTTTTTATTATTACATAATTACGAACATGTCTTTTCAAATTATCCAACTCAAATTTCATATTTAAGAATTTTCTGCTAAGAATATGTTGAATTTAATATTGGTAATTTTGAAACGAAAGTTGGGAGTAAAGTAAATGATCTTGCGGACGTTTCAACATGTGGAAGAACTCACGAATACAGAAGATCCATTTAGAAGTGGAAGAGCTGCAGAAAACGAAGATTTTGTAACTGAAACTTAACGTGTTTGAAGTTATTATTTCAGCACATCGATTTAAAAGACTCAATAATTTTGGAAAAAACGATTAATTAATACACAAATATTTAATTAAATGTTTAAATATTATAATTATTCATTTCATAAATTTCTAAAGAAACACTATTATTAATTAAATTAAACTCTTTTATTTATAATATTAGCACATAATAAATAATTTAATTAAAAAAAAACTGTAATTTTCATCATACTATTGAAAAAAAAGCTAAAAAATCGCATATTTTTACAATATTTTTACAATATTTTTTGTTTATTTGAATCTTCTCATTTTCATTAATTATTATGTAAAATTTTTCATATTTTTGAAATACAAAATTATTTTAACATCGATTCAATGTTTTCTTATTGATCTCACTTGAATCGTTCTAAGTTTTCTTTAATTTTCGATTCAATCACGATTTTATTAAAAATTAAAATTTTACAATTATAACAACATTTTTCGTAATAATTACGATTTGAAAATGAATCAAATTATACATTTTCCATTGTTCTAACAACGATTCAAACTTTAACAATGTTTTATTCTTGATCTCAGTTGAATCGTTCTAAATTTTCTTTAAATCACTTCTGTTATTTTCGATTCAATTTACAATTTCTTTCGATTCATTAACTATTTTAATAACAATTAATTTTTTACATATTTTTACAATATTCTCTGTTTATTAGAATCTTCTCATTTTCATAATTATGATTTTACAAATTATTCATGTAAAATTTTTCATATTTTTGAAATACAAAATTATTTTAACATTCTTTAAATCACCTCTGTTATTTTCAATTCGTTTTTCAAATTCCTTTCGATTCAATCACGATTTTATCAACAATAAAATTTTTACAATTACAAGAACATTTTTCATAATAATTACGATTTGAAAAATGAATCAAATTATACATTTTCCATTGTTCTAACAACGATTCTAACTTTAACAATGTTTTCTTCTTGATCTCAGTTGAATCGTTCTAAATTTTCTTTAAATCACCTTCACCAATCCTGATTTTATTAACAATTAAAATTTTACAATTATAACAATATTTTTCATAATAATTACGACTTTAAAATGACTCAAATTATACATTTTCCATTCTTCTAACAACGATTCAAACTCTAACAATGTTTTCTTCTTGCTCTCACTTGAATCGTTGTAAATTTCCTTTAAATCACATATGTTATTCTCTCTATTCGATTTCCAAATTTTTACAAGAAAGTTCTCCAAGACGGTCGTTTCGCACGACTCGCCATCACATTAGATTTGCATCTACAACGAAGATTTTATTGAAAAGAAGGCGCTGGCTGCTCTCCGACGTTTGCTGCGATTTCCCCACGAAGAAAACAGAGAGACTCTCACAAACTTCGCGTTTTGCATCTCGAAATTAATTTCCTGATTACATTTCTTTTTTTTTTTAGTATGATTTAATTAGAGAAAGCTCGGCTTAATTACGTTAATACCGTTTATCCAACAGTAATAACGTTTCCAATTCCATGCATATATTTTTTTTTCATATCTCTCACGTTGGAAAACGCACGTTTCATCCTGCACCAACCATTCGCATTTCGCCACTTCAAAGCCGTCCTCCTCTCTGCAGAAGACACATATGCGTGACGGTAAATAGTAGTGACACGGGCAGGAAAGTGTTTTTATTTTTAGCCCATCCACATTATAAATATACACATTCAGAGAAAGAGACCTTCTCCTTCTTGTCTTTCAGGTTTACATTTTTTTCTCTCTTCTCTTCGTTTCATCCTCTTCAAGCGGCAGTAAAATGCAGACCGAGTTGTGTGGATGTTTGTAGGAGAACACAGCGTTTCGGCTGCTTTATTGAATCTCGCATTTGAGGCATTAAACTATAACTAATGTATTTACTGTTAAAGCAGCAGCGAGTACCGTAAACTCTACTTCAACTTGCACATTACTTGTAGACACTGCAGAAACCGGCACACACGTATATAAACAGACACACACACACAAATTTGCCGAGAGAAACATCAGGAGGACGAGAGAGAAAAACGAAGAAGATGTTGCGTTCCCACGAAACGCAACAGCAATCTCTCTCTTCAGATTCTTCACCAGAAGAAGAGAAGACAAAGACCAAAGCGCGCGTACACACGCTTTTTATCTCTATACGTTTGTATGTGCATGTGTTGCTCTTACGTAAGAACCGATTCCAAGGACGCCGGGCGCAAAGTGCACGCCGTAATTATGCAATTCTCCTGCGATCGATTCAATATTCTCCTTATAACAAAAATAATAATAGATCAATTATAAAAATCGAGTATGCAACGAAATGGAAAAAAAAAACAATAACGTAACACGAGATGTTATCGTAATCGCAGCAATCCGTCCGTCCTTCATTTCTTAATAGCGCGCACACGAGACGCCCATTTCCATGGTTACTCAATCTGTCAATTGAAACGCGGATCCGATTTCTGGGAAAACTCAAATTTCAAACACACTGTCGCAATTAATCTAACACGTACACTAAATATTGTCACTTGATTCAATAAGAAACAATGTAAACTTTCATATAATTTAATTAAACATTCAATTTTTCAACAACAACAAATTATAACAAAAATCTACTTATATTATGTAAACTGTATAATTAAATAATTTGATTAACGATTTTATCTTAAAAATAGTTGGAAATACAACAAGATTGTCTCTTAATTACTTTTGCTTTGTCTAATAAATACATAAGTCCAGAAATGATTACAAATCAATTAGTGTACTGAGAATCAATTAGTCGTAGTTGACAATCAAGGTGGCATTTGTTTATATGGGTTACGCAACCTTGCGCTCTTTATATGATGCTCTATTGTGATTCCTCTTTGTTTTTTTTTTCGCTCGTTCTTTTCTTTTTCATCCGTTTTTGTTCCTTCTTTCGCATCGTTGCTGCCGCCACAGTTTTTTTTCCCTCCCATTCGGAATGCGCGTGTTGTTTCAGGTTCCATTCCCAGGTGAGGTGGTATTGTATTATTCAAAGCACGGAATGCGCTCGCTGCGATTATTCAAATTGCTCGGAACACTTTTTTTTTTGTATCTACGAAAATGAAGCGAAAATAGCGAACGAACGACAAAGGATTGAGTAGTGTAGAGTAGAGAGAGGAAGCCACTAAGCGACTAATTACCAGGTGGATCCAGTTTATCTTTGATATTCATTAATTGCGTAACGAGCCGCCTCTGATCCTGCTGCGGATGGAGTAGACTCCTTTCCGCTAACAAGTGCAGCAGCAGCAGCCTTCGTGCAAATATTTATCCTCCCCAAGAGAACGGACGCACGGAGGAATGCACAAACGAGGACTTCGTTTCGCATTGTGCATCTTGAAAATACGGAAACTTCCAGTAAAAGATATATCGGAATTCGATTAAAAAAAATTATATAGTTACGCACTTAGCTCAATAGATGGCGTCTCAGTAAATTGTCATTATTTGTGTGGATTAAAGCATATTTTACAAATTAACACATAATTTACATAATGCATCAAAAATTTTGTAAAAAGGCATGAAAAGTAATAAAGTTAAGCACATAGCTCAATAGATGGCGTATCATTAAAATGACATTTTTTAGCATATTTTCGAAATTAACAAATAATTTATATAATCCATCAAAAACTTTATTAATAAACATCCAATTCAATAATAATTCATTAATATTACGCAAAAAATTCAAGAGATGGCATATCAGTAAATTGTCATTATTTGAGTGGATTGAAGCATATAGTACAAATTCACACATAATTTACATAATGCACCAAAAGTTTGTAAAAAAGCATCGAATTCAAATGGAAATTAATAAAGTTATGCATATAGCTTAATAGATGGCGTATCATTAAAATGTTACTTTTTAAGCATATTTTAGAAATTAACAAATAATTTATATAATCCATCAAAAACTTTGTTAATAAATATCCAATTCAATAATAATTCATTAACGTTACGCAAATAATTCAAGAGATGGCATATCAATAAATTGTCATTATTTGAGTGGATTAAAGCATATAGTACAAATTGACACATAATTTATATAATGCATCAAAAATTTAGTAAAAAAGCATTGAATTCAAATGAAAATTAATAAAGTTATGCATATAGCTCAATAAATGGCTTATCATTAAAATGTTACTTTTTAAGCATATTTTAGAAATTAACAAATAATTTATATAATTCATCAAAAACTTTGTCAAAAAGCATCCAATTCAATAATAATTCATTAACGTTACGCAAATAATTCAAGAGATGGCACATCAGTATATTGTCATTATTTGAGTGGATTAAAGCATATTTTGGAAATTAACAAATAATTTATATAATCCATCAAAAACTTTATTAAAAAGTATCAAAATCAAATGAAAACTAATAGTTATATACATAACTCAAGAGATGGCGTATCATTAAAATGTTACGTTTTAAGCATATTTTCGAAATTAACAAATAATTTATATAATCCATCAAACACTTTGTTAATCAACATCCAATTCAATAATGATTTATTAAAGTTACGCAAATAATTCAAGAGATGACACATCAATATATTATCATTATTTGAGCATATTTTCGAAATTAACAAATAATTTATATAATCCATCAAAAACTTTATTAAAAAGCTTCAAAATCAAATGAAAACTAATAGTTATATACATAACTCAAGAGATGGCGTATCATTAAAATGTTACTTTTTAAGCATAATTTCGAAATTAACAAATAATTTATATAATCCATCAAAAACTTTGTTAAAAAGCATCGAAATCAAATTAAAACTAATAAAATTATACACATAGCTCAATAGATGGCGTATAATTTTAATGTCATTTTTTAAGCAAATTTTACAAATAATTTATATAATCCATCAAAATCTTTAATAAAAAAGGCATCTCAATAAAATATCAGTTTTTCTTCCACAATTGATTGCAGCAAATTTCATAATAATTAAATAAAATTTAACATAAAAATGCATTGATTAAGTCATCAGTCGTGCATTCCAGACTCGTACATTGCATTCAGACTGCGTTTTTTCTTCTATGAATTATAACGATTTAATTCTTTTTTAACATGTTACATGTGAAGAATGTCGCTCGCGTGGGATTTAATTTGAAGCACACCCACTTGATTGAAACACTCAGTTGGCATCCAGTTTTACGCCCAGATAGACACGTTTCAATTCCGAACGCCCTTTTCCTGTTGCTCTGTTTTATTTTATATTTTTCTGTCACTGCGAATATCACCTGCACACACACATTTCATTATTATTATTTTTTGTCGCCACAAGAATTGGAAATTTGCAAACATCCCCCACACACACACTCACATCGATGCAGGGCAGAGTTATTGGATTTCCATCAAGGAATTTAATACTACTGCTCGATGCATGCATATTCGCCCGGAAATCCCATTCTTACGTTCGTTTTACTACAATCATCCCGACCGGATGATGTTCCTTCCTTCCTTCTTTTCATTCCCTTCCATTTTCCTTTCTTATTTACGCGCGAAATGCAATAACGCCGCAGACTAGGGGGAAGCGAAAACACTGTTTCCTTCCAATTGAATATCTCACTTCAATATACACACTGCAACTTCATAGTAATTTTCAATTTTCTTTCAACTACAACATTATATACAACAAATCCGAAAACTTTATCTAAACCAAAAGTTATTTATATTTGTTTTCCTATGCAATTTGGCACGTGCAAGTAAAAATAAATGGCATTGGCATATTTTAACTAATTTTTCGCACGCACGCCTCAAGGGAATTCGTATAAAGAAAAACCGTCTTTTCGAGCTACAATTTACCACAAATTGTGGATTCCGTCGAAATAACACCGGCATTAAAGCCTCGGAAATGTCAAATTTAATGAATTCTAATAGCTCATTCTTCTCTCTAAGTCTACAATTACACGCAATTAGAGGAAAGTGTTACCTCCATTTAAACGCATTTTGCTGCAACCATTATAAATAGAGAAATTAGCCTCTTTGTAAATGAAACCTCATTCTTTTCTTATTGTTATTTACATAATTACAATTGATTAAATATAAGAAAAGTGGTCTAGTTACAGTTGTAAATGTATTTACATATATTCCCAATAGATGGACAAAAGATCTTTTAGAAAAAATTTTTTTTTTAGTACAAAATTGAATTTTGAAACTAATTTGATAAAAATTTGGTAGTAAATTGAATAAGTCAAGACTGCGTAATTTGACTTATTATTTGTAGAAAGTGAAAAAAATGTGTTTTTTTTTTGGCGCTGAATGAAATGATTATAATCGCATTAAAAACGTGTATATGTTGTATACATATGTAGCAGCTGTGGTATTGAAACGAAGCCGTGGCGTTTCCTGCCTGACGAATTGAATAGAAAGAGAGACTGGTTGGGGTGGTTCACTAACAGAAGAAAAAAAAAGTAAACACGAAATGGGACGACCGAACGAACCACTTGCATCCCCCCAAAAATGATCCGAAGCGGTCGCTTTTTCCTTCGTTCCAACCCAAAAAAAAATAAAATGAAATAAAAAAAAAAGATGCTTCTACTCTGAATACATTCTATACGTCCATTGAAAACAAAACTAAATAAAAGTTGATTGAAATTTCGCAAGAGTTCCTCTTTTTTTTGTTGGCTCGTTAATATAAATTACAGTCGGGTGGAAATTTGCATACGGAATGAATTACCGTTAGACGGAAGAGAGATCCACCAGCAATCCACAAAATGAAAGGGATGAAAAAAAATAATGATAAATGAGTGAAGTAGAAACAGAAGATTTTGATTCACTTTTCTGCGGTTTAATCACACGATAACTTTCTAATTCTGCCATTAATGTACATCATTTACATTCGCGCGCACTCGACTTTCCTGCACAAAGTTTTGTTATTCAGCGAGAAGTTGGGTTTATTCGGATTATTCCAGCAGTTTATCATTGTTATTATTACGTCCATCGCAATTACATTGTGAACAGTCAACACCGACTAACTTTCATAAAACATCAACTGTATTATCGAATAAGAACTTTTATGAAAAACGTATTATTTCATATTTAATTTCAAAAACTTTTCATAACGAATTTTTACAAGTTTTCTGACTAAAAACCAACGAATTTTATTAATCAATTAGTATTAACTTATAAATTAATGAAAAATATTTAGATTTAAATTAATTAATTCAATAATTACAATGTAAAATATTCACTAATTGAGTTTACTAAAAAATATTTTTTTTCAAAATGAAGAATTATTATCGCAATTACATTGTGAACAGTCAACACCGACTAACTTTCATAAAACATCAACTGTATTATCGAATAAGAACTTTTATGAAAAACGTATTATTTCATATTTAATTTCAAAAACTTTTCATAACGAATTTTTAAAGTTTTCTGACTAAAAACCCAACGAATTTTATTAATCAATTAGTATTAACTTATAAATTAATGAAAATTATTTAGATTTAAATTAATTAATTCAATAATTACAATGTAAAAAAATTCACTAATTGAGTTTACTAAAAAATATTTTTTTTCAAAATGAAGAATTATTATCGCAATTACATTGTGAACAGTCAACACCGACTAACTTTCATAAAACATCAACTGTATTATGGAATAAGAACTTTTATGAAAAACGTATTACTTCATATTTAATTTCATAAACTTTTCATAAACAATTTTTACAAGTTTTCTGACTAAAAACCCAATGAATTTTATAAATCAATTAGTATTAACTTATAAATTAATGAGAAATATTTAGATTTAAATTAATTAATTCAATAATTACAATGTAAATTATTCACTAATTGAGTTTACTAAAAATATCATCAAACAAATGATGAAATCGATTCTTATTTTTAGATCACGTCTCGTTCTGTTCGTAGCCAACACGATAATAGTTAATTAATATTAATTATCGGTTACTGTGGAAACGCCATGATGTCTCGATTAGAATTCGTCGGAGGGTCCAAGGCGGGAACAAAAGAATTTTAATTATGTTCGATAAATCGGAGTCGGCGGATAGGAAGTACATCCACATACACACATATATTGTTGTGAACGATAGATAGCGCGTTTCGACTCCCAAAAACTTCTGCTTCCACGAATTAACAAGAGGGCCCAGAGTCAAAGGTCCCATGCAGCTGTCGAGGAGGAGGAGTGAGAAGGCCTCGACAAATTTCAAAAAAAAGCACTGTGGGAAAAAAGAGAAGCCTGTTCAACGACAATCAAGCATAAGTATAAATTAGAAGGCGAAAGCGCACGAATAATGTGCGGCCTTAATGAAGAGAGGTCATTGAAGCCATTATTGTTACATACAAACAAAAAAAAACTCAATACTTTTACTGCAACTACAAACGTAATTAATAATATACAAATTAATTATATTAATTTTAAAGAATTCGTTGTAATCATTTTGCAGCAATCGAATTAAATTATTTTTGTAACATAATAATTATATTAAAACTCAATACTTTTGCTGCAACTACAAACGTAATTAATAATATACAAATTAATTATATTAAGTTTAAAGAATTCGTTGTAATCATTTTTCAGCAATCGAATTAAATTATTTTTTTTAACAAAATAATTATATTAAAACTCAATACTTTTGCTGCAACTACAAACGTAATTAATAATATACAAATTAATTATATTAATTTTAAAGAATTCGTTGTAATCATTTTGCAAATCAGAATTAAATTATTTTTTTTTAACAAAATAATTATATTGATTTATATTTGCTTAAAATCAAAAATTAATTACGTTACGGCATTGAACATTTGAATAATTAAATGTCGAAGAACAAAAACGGTGTCTCATTACTAGTTTTGTTCTTCCTTTTGTTTCTATGCGTATTTTGTTTTTGTTTGGTGCGCTCGTATTTTGTTTTGGATACGTGCACGGTTTCACTTTTATTATTATTTTTTTTTAATTAAAACGTGCGACTCGCTAATGAAATTACAAAACGTGATTTCGGTTACGCAATAGTTAAATCCGATGACAGGAATAGTAGGAAATACTGATTACAGCTGTGCAGACACCGAATAAAGGGATGCGACTTGATGCGACAGTTTCGGGTTACTTTTGGTTGAAATACGAAAATTGAATAGTACATTTCATTAATAGCGTCAGATTATTTAATTCAATCAAAAACCAATTAGTTTAATGACTTTGAAAAGTCCAAACTTTTTATTTATATGTTCGATTACTTGACAAACATTTTTTTTTATGATTATTAAAAACGTCATTTGTAACTCAATTATAACTGGAAACATGTATAAACATAATGTTTAAGTTAGCAATGTTTATGTGAGAAAGTTTACTTGTTTTATTATGTCAATATAGTATTTGTACTGGACGTGATTCTAAACTGTTTGAAGTATACATAATATCTGTTCGTCTAGTTTACATTGTAAAATAGTGAAGATGTCATGGTCGAAAAATTACACAAAGCTTACTTTGATTTTAAGTAAGTTTATCTTCATTTAGTTGAGATTGTCTGGTCAAATGTATTTTAATATAAATTTGTTTATTTATCAGCATTAATCTTGTTTACTTGCACTAAGTCAATATAGTATTAGTACTTGACTGAGAAGGTTACTCTATTGCATACTGTTCTCAAATGGCAACTTAAGATAATATTGATATAATAAGATTTCTAGCCATTTACATTTTTGCAGTTAATTTGTATTTTTTTCAATTTAATTTTAATTGTAAAATGTATTTGTAATGTGAAATTGATATTTTTTGGTGGAGGATTTTGGGTGAGTATAAAAAAGAAACTGACCTTCTGAATCCTCCGGCCGGGAAGGGGAATCGAAATCCAGTGGGCGATGGTACCGGAACTGGGACGGGTCCCGCACCTTGCACGAGCGGGACCTGACCTGGCACCACCTGGGGATGGTGGAACGGTACCATCGCGTTGGGTACTAATCCATTAGGCACTATACTGTTGGGCACCATAGTTTGCACAATAGTTCCGTGTGGCACGAGGATGTTTGGTGGAGGAAGCGGTGGCGGCGCCATCATCTGACTGCCGTTCGAGGGCATCGTCGAGTACGGTGGCGGAAGGGTGTTGTTCAGAAGATCCGGGAGTCTATCGGTTTGCGTCCCATTGAACTGGGTCGAATTATCCGCGGTGCCGCCGCTGCTGCTGCTGACGTTATTGTTATGACGATGGTTGTAGACGCGCCTATGGTGACGACGTTCTCTCCTCTCCCTACGTCTCTGCTCCCGAGCCGCCGCCTCGTTGACGACGGTGTCGTCCGTCTGGGCTTCAGTGGACGTGAAGGTGCGCACCTCCGGTACGACCGGTTCTTGACTGCTGTGCACTATGACCTCGGTGCACGTCGACGTGGTGTTCGTCGCGAGCGTGGGCGGTGGAGGCGCGTAGCTCGTCGGAACGGGCAGAGTCTGCTGGTTGACCGGCATCGCCTGCACGATGTTAACATTGGAAACGTTGTTGGAATCGCTGGTGGTGTGGTTGTTGTAACAGTGGATGGTGGGCACCGCGGATACAACATTCACCGGTACCGCTCGGTAATAATTCACGTTCACATTGCTGACATTTAGCGGTACTCTTCCAGATCTCGTTGCGTTCAAATCGGAGCCGTTCCTCTGGTGCACCACAGCAGCACCACCACCACCGTTCACATTCTGGTAGGGCATCGAAGAGCTCCTCATGTGATTCACCGCAGCCGTGTTCACATTAGTCGTGTAACGCTGATGATTCAAGATAGAAACGATGTTGGCGTTGTTGATGGTCGTTGGTGGTCTGTATGGGGTTGCGACTGGTTCGGATCCGTTCCTCGGATGATGGCCCTGAAGGAATACGTTGCTGTTACTATTGTTGTTACTGCTTGTACGAAAGGGTTCCGAGATGTTGCGCGAGTGCGTCGGCATCAGCAGGTTATTCCGATTCGAGGTCATCGCTGAAGACGGAACTGATGCTTGCCGCGGATGGCTCGGTAATCCGACGACGTTCACTGAGCTCAGGTTGTTCTGAGCACCGCGCACTTGAATCTGCTGCTGCTGCATTTGCAGCTGGTGCACGTTGTTGTTATTGTTGGTCCTCTGCTGCAGGTGTATCATGGTGGAGGTTCCTCCGTAATGCATCAGATTGATGTTGCCGTTGCCAATTTGTTGGTTCTGCTGAAGAGCATGATGGTTCAGCTGCTGCTGCTGTGGTGGTATTTCGACGCGCATAGCGGCTGCTCCAGATGTATCATCACTGGGTGAACTCGCGCTAGGACAAGAGGAAGGGCTGCTGCTGCTGCAAGGACCTCGACGTCCGAGCTGTGTGTGGAGCGGTGCGCGACGCGAAGCGGCTGCCGTTCCGCACTCGATGGTACTAAGAACGCTCTCCAACTGGGTTCCTGAATGTTGCTCAGCCGCGTCACGTGACGCAAGCGATTGGCTAAGCCGGTTTACGTGCAGGTTATTAACCAAAAGATGTAGGTCTGGTGCAGCGTTGCCGTTCCTCTCGGTACCATTGTTCGAGGATTCAAGGCCGGACGAAGACAGGCTGCTGCAAGAACTCGAGGACCCCAATGAACCGTCGCTCAGTTTTTGTTTGTTCTGGTACTCGTACGGCTGCCACAGAAGAGAATTTAGGGCCTCCTCCACGTCCTGGTGGAAGGAATTCCTTCCCTTCCTACCCTCGACTTCCACCCTTCCGCTCACCGTCACAATCTCACCATTGTTGTTGTTGTTATTGATGTTATTGTTAATACTAACGTTCATCGCATTTTTAGGAGCATTCCGCGCTTCCACCCCCGGTATCATCCTTTTTGGGAAAAAGACCTTCTTCAGCGTCTCTTTGCAGGTCTCCGCAAGCTTTGGCGATGCCGCTTCCACCAATTCCACGCTCTTCCTCTCCCTTCCATACTTGCGTCCATCTCCGTCCACTTCCGGTGGTCTTCCTTGTTCCGGTATATTTCCACCACACGCAGCCATCACTCTATCAAATCCATCAATCGATCCATCTGATCTGTAACATCAAAATACATTTCAATTACTGAAATTAAAATAGAAACATTCAATTTCATAATCTGCAATAAAAAAAAATAATATTCTAATAAGATTACTTTCATCCGATATTCCAATAAGAAACTAATGAATTTGTTCCAAGTAAAAGAGAATTCTAATAAAAATGCACAAGCAAACAACAAAACGTAAAAGCAATATCGGATTTTCCATTTAAACTAGATTATGCAACAAAAATTGTAATTTTGTAGTATAAACCCAATGTTTACGCTATTATATGATAATCGAATAGTGTAGATATTGAATAACAAATATTTAAATATAGTAATGAAAAATATTTCCTTAGTAAAATGTAAGTGTTCTAAATATACTGGGAAAAGCACGGATGCGGAAAACGAAAATGCAATAGTGCAGGAAACAGATGTGGAATTATCCGCTCGGCGATAAACACTCTTGAAAAATTAAAACGAAAACGAAAAAAAAATCAAGAGAGAGAAAGAGAGAAGTCTATTTGTTTTTGAACCAAAACCACCACCATCATGAGACACATGGCTCGAACTTATTTTTACATAAATAACCCGCATGTTTTTTTAAAGCCCTTTTCGAATTAAATACCCAAAGTAATCCCACTGTGCAGCAAATAACGCTTATTTTCACATTCTTTTTCTTTTACCATTATTCGCAGCTAAACTTTTAATAGCCAAATTAATTAACGTTTTACACTTACACCAGAGAAATAAAACAAATATTTCTAAATAAATGATGAACATTTTTTTTTTCAATTTATTTATTTCGCTTTTACTGAATGACTTAATCTGCATAACGTAATTAAATTCATTAAGTGGTCATAACGTGCAGTGTTTATGACATCGCACTTAATGCTTCGCATCCGAGCGTTTTCTCAATTGAAGCCGAAACATTTCGATAACCGACAGATATTAACAAAACCATTGTACATATTAAAATCGAGCAGATTCTTTTCATTTTTTCAAGCAAAAGTTCGGAGATTTGCAAATAAACTTCGAAACAAGAGAGCTTTAGTGCTCTTTGCGCCACGGGTTATAAACTCCCTGCTTTTCTTTATCATCCTTCATCGATCGCGCAATTAATAATTAACGCATTGTTTAAGCTTCGAAAACAATACTTAGTTTATAAAAGATTATTTATCTACTTGATAAATTTTATAAAGATATTTCTTAGGAAGTTCAAATTGAATATTAATATTTAATATGTTTCATCATTTTTTTCTGCACGTTTTCATATAGTAAATGTATGCAACTGAACTATCTTGGCTTAAGTTAAGTAATTGATGAGGTTACGTAGTTTTCACGTAAGCTGCTGCATGTATGCAACCCAATTTCCAAGAGCATTACAGATATTACGGTTCCCGAAGGAGTCGTCTCGCAACGTTCAGTGATGTCTATATACTCGCCAAAGGTATTATCAACTTTGCAGTTATCATTCACATAACTATTCGTAAAATAAAGCAAAAGTAGTAAAAAAGTTTGATTTTACTTTCTGGAATAAACTGTTAACCTTGTTGTTATTTAATCAATCATATTTTTTTTTCTCTCATTGTGCGTTTTCTCATGTTTGCTTTACCCACGATTTAGGGAGAGAGCCAATATTTGCAATACGGGAATCGGTTTAAAACGAGGGTGGAGGAGATCGCCAACCCCACAATTCAACAATTAGATTGTTGGGGAAAAATCAAGTCGAGTCGCAATGAAGTGGACGTAATTTCTGCACGCAAGTGGAATAAATTCGTGCATGCAAATTCTGCTCAGCTTCTCTTTCGTGAACAAAGAAATCCGGATGCGGAAATGGTGGTCGCAGATAACGGACGAAAGTATTGTACTAATATGTAGAGAGTTCAAGACTGGTGTTTACCAGTACTAATTTCACGTGGAATGAAGCCATGCATTTTCAAATTAAAGTATATCTCGTCGTCGTCTCCGAATTTGAATTTCAGATGCGGATTGCGCCGTTAAGAGGGATGCAATGAGGGTGAGGGTGCATAATTGGGTATGAGGGGGAGGGGGCGATGGAAATCGAAATAAATACGTGAACCACCCTCGAATTTCGCGCAACGAACAAAAAAAAGAAAACGCGCAGCAACAATACAAGAAAAACAAATATATATATAGAAGCAGTGTTCTTCAAACTGTGGTCCATTTTCTACACGATCTACAAGTAAATTATATAAAATTTATGATATGCGTTTACACAACTAATAGGATTTTTGTTTAATTTCAAATAATAGATTTTTGTGATTGGTTTAGATTTGGATAAAGCCACCAATGGTTTGTGTAGGTCCGACCCGATCATAAGAACCAATAGAATTGCTAATTGAAGACCAATAAGAATTGTTTAATCGTTCAAAGCAGCTGTCAAAGCAATTTTTGGATAATCACTTTTTTTTATTAAATATGTAAATATTTTAACACTTTTATTTGGATTAAAATATATCAAATATTATAAAATTTATTAATTTTCTAGAAATGATACACAAACATTTGTATAGTATTTGACAAGTTCCAAGTATTAAATACACTCGGTCCTTTATTTATGCGGTTTCTATTTCAAGAAGCATTTTTTTTGAATAATATTTATGATATGCGTTTACACAACTAATTGGATTTTTGTTTAATTTTAATTAATAGATTTTTGTGATTGGTTTAGATTTGGATAAAGCCACCAATGGTTTGTGCAGGTCCGACCCGATCATTAGAACCAATAGAATTGCTAATTGTAGACCAATAAGAATTGTTTAATCGTTCAAAGCAGCTGTGATTCGTCGTGTCAAAGCAATTTTTGGATAATCACTTTTTTTTTTATTAAATATGTAAATATTTTAACACTTTTATTTGGATTAAAATATATCAAATATTATAAAATTCATTAATTTTCTAGAATTGATACACAAACATTTGTATAGTATTTGACAAGTTCCAAGTATTAAATACACTCGGTCCTCTTTTTATGCGGTTTCTATTTCAAGAAGCATTTTTTTTTAAATAATATTTTTGATATGCGTTTACACAACTAATTGGATTTTTGTTTAATTTCAAATAATAGATTTTTGTGATTGGTTTAGATTTGGATAAAGCCACCAATAGTTTGTGCAGGTCCGACCCGATCATTAGAACCAATAGAATTGCTAATTGTAGACCAATAAGAATTGTGTAATCGTTCAAAGCAGCTGTGATTCGTCATGTCAAAGCAATTTTTGGATAATCACTTTTTTTTTATTAAATATGTAAATATTTTAACACTTTTATTTGGATTAAAATATATCAAATATTATAAAATTTATTAATTTTCTAGAATTGATACACAAACACTAGGTCCTCTTTTTATGCGGTTTCTATTTCAAGAAGCATTTTTTTTTAAATAATATTTATGATATGCGTTTACACAACTAATTGGATTTTTGTTTAATTTCAAATAATAGATTTCTGTGATTGGTTTAGATTTGGATAAAGCCACCAATGGTTTGTGCAGGTCCGACCCGATCATAAGAACCAATAGAATTGCTAATTGTAGACCAATAAGAATTGTTTAAACGTTCAAAGCATCTGTGGTTCATCGTGTCAAAGCAATTTTTGGATAATCACTTTTTTTTATTTAATATATAAATATTTTAACACTTTTATTTGGATTAAAATTTATCAAATATTATAAAATTCATTAATTTTCTAGAATTGATACACAAACATTTGTATAGTATTTGACAAGTTCCAAGAATTAAATACACTAGGTCCTCTTTTTATGCGGTTTCTATTTCAAGAAGCATTTTTTTTTTAAATAATATTTATGATATGCGTTTACACAACTAAT
>NW_017096820.1:0-584 GCF_001412225.1 Nicrophorus vespilloides
ATTCATATTGAAATAAGATAATTGAACAAAATCCAATAAATATTTCCGAATTTGGAAATTCGAACACACAAAAAAAAATTATTTTAAGTTTGAAATATTTGCATTCAAAATTTGATGATTATTAAAGATTTGCTTAAATTTAGAAATTCTGATTCAGTTGTATAGAAATTTATGATGTCCTGTATAGAAATTTATCATTTCTTTGTTCAAAAAGAGAAATAATTATTAAACTGTTCAAATTTCCGAATTACCAAAGAAAATAAATGTGTATAAGGAAAATATTGAATTTAGAAATATTTGAAATAGAAATATGAAAAAATGTTTAAATTCTAAATATAAATACATTAACAGTAAAATTATTAAATAAAATAATGTAAAATCATATTGAAATAAGATAATTGAACAAAATCCAATAAATATTTCCGAATTTGGAAATTCGAACACACACAAAAAAGTATTTTAAGTTTGAAATATTTGTATTCAAAATTTGATGATTATTAAAGATTTGCTTAAATTGAGAAATTCTGATTCAGTTGTATAGAAATTTATGATGTTCTGTATAGAAATTTATCATTTCTTTGTTC
>NW_017096820.1:593-1707 GCF_001412225.1 Nicrophorus vespilloides
AATAAATGTGTATAAGGAAAATATTGAATTTAGAAATATTTGAAATAGAAATATGAAAAAATGTTTAAATTCTAAATATAAACACTTTAACAGTGAAATTATTAAATAAATTAATGTAAATTCATATTGAAATAAGATAATTGAACAAAATCCAATAAATATTTCGGAATTTGGAAATTCGAACACACAAAAAAAAGTATTTTAAGTTTGAAATTTTTGTATTCAAAATTTGATAATTATTAAAGATTTGCTTAAATTTAGAAATTCTGTTGTATAGAAATTTATGATGTTCTGTATAGAAATGTATCATTTCTTTATTCAACAAGAGAAATAATTATCATCAGTTGTAATAAACGTTTAAAAGTCCATCAAATTCTAAAGTGGAAACAGTTTAAATTTTACATAAATTTGCGACTAAACTGAAACTTTAAAAAAGGAATTTAAATTGTGCGATACGCCCTTTCAACGTGCTGCGGGAGGAGGAGGATAATAAATGGCTCGAGATTTCGCGGGAAATTTGAATCGCAATTAAAGGCGAAAGGACGGAAGTGCGCGCATTGTCGAGTGCAGAGAGAGAAGAGTGAGCATTGTAAAATTGGTGCTAATTGCGTCGAGTGCACTGGAAATGCAAATGGCACCTAACTGTTGATTTAATTAAGAAAGCCACGCTGCAAAGACAATCTCGCTTGATTATTTGCAGAATGGAGAGAAGTAGACAAAAAAAAAAGTAAGAGAAAGAAAGAAAGAAAGAAACAAGAATGTTTTTTAATTGAAATTGATAACGTAACTTTCCTTTCAAATAATTTGCGAATTATAATTTCTTAATTCTAATTTTAGTTTGTAACAAAATTCAAGCATGAAAATAGTTTTTTTTTTCTTAATCTTAATACTAATTAACAAATTATTCAGATTATTACAATCACAGTTGACTTTGACGTTCATTTAAGTAAACTTACTTCTTTTCACGAATCGTTGAACGTTGTAAATACTTTATTAATTAGTAACAAATTTTGTAGTTGAAACACGAATATTTTTGATTTTTATTTGTAAAAAAAAATGAAATAAAATGCGATGCAACGTGAATGGAAATGGAAATTCTAACTTTAGTTTGTAA
>NW_017096820.1:1732-1965 GCF_001412225.1 Nicrophorus vespilloides
TTTTTTTTCTTAATCTTAATACTAATTAACAAATTATTCAGATTATTACAATCACAGTTGACTTTTACGTTCATTTAAGTAAACTTACTTCTTTTCACGAATCGTCGAACGTTGTAATTACTTTATTAATTAGTAACGAATTATGTAGTTGAAACACGAATATTTTTTATTTTTATTTGTAAAAAAATTAAATAAAATGCGATGCAACGTGAATGGAAATGGAAATTCTAACT
>NW_017096821.1:0-6257 GCF_001412225.1 Nicrophorus vespilloides
TTATAGTTTTCAAATAAATCAATGAAATGTGAAAGCACTGCTTTTTCGAACGTTTTAATTTCAATTTTTCAACTTTGAACGCGTATTACAGCAATATGTATAAGAGCATAGGAATGTATATACACTTGCTGGATTCCCCAAATATTCAGCTTTCATATACATATATTGGATTCATTCTATCTATTATAGTTTTCGAAAAGTTTTTAGAATTTACAAAAGATGTCGTTACAAGCAGTTGAAAATTGCGAACTTTTTCTACGGCAATATTCTACGACTTATTTTTCAAAAAGGAAATCATGAAACGTCTTAAATTTGAGTAAATCTATTTGATCCTAATTATCTTTATAATATAGATATATAATTAGAGAAATACAATTTAATCTACAATTATGATAAAATAAAGATTATTCTTTCATTTGCATTTTGCTGTTACAAAGCGATTGATTTATAAGCTTTCGTTCTAAAGAAATACGTAAATAGTAAGACAGTAGAATTACAACTGAGCAGATAGAATTAATAAAACATAAAAATACCAAATGGAAAGGTAGGTCATGTTGCTCATCGTTTGAATGACTGACTTTCTCACAAGAACCAGCCTCTTGAACTGTTACTCCTTCGCTATTAAATTGTATAGATATGTACAATGCGTTTGGAAATTAATAATTTCCGTTTTTATTTTACTATATTTTATCAAAAATATAAAAAAAAAATATTTCTTACTTGGTTTTCATGTTTCTTACATCAACGATGATTATGGGGTCATCGAATTATGTACATTTATATTAGTTTTCAAGGTCTATTAAGTCTCTCTTTTTTTGATATATGCACATATTAAAAGAAACGGCGGTGAATGTAATTTAATTCTCAATTTAGCTAGTAAGATTATCACACATTTTTTTTTTATGATTTAAGTAACTGCTATTAAGTATCTTATGTATTGCACACATTCGCTTCATACATTATTTAATAAAATACGAAATTTATAAAAAATCGTTCTCTGGTATAAATTCACAAATAATTCTAACTATCGTATTTATAATATTATAAAGTCTCTTATATATATTATAAAATCAGTTAAGAGTCATATATGTTCCGATTTTTTACAATTTGTCACGCGTAGTTTACAAATTTATATGTTAAAAAGTTCTTTTTCAGAAATCGGTGGCAATCGCTAAGCCCGACAACCGAAATCCCGACAATCAAAATCCTGATTATATCGAAATCCCGACAGTGTCGGCATTATGTTTGTCGGGATTACGGTAGTCGAGATTCTGATATAGTCGGGAATATGGTTGTCGGGATTACGGTAGTCGAGATTCTGATATAGTCGGGAATATGGTTGTCAAGATTTTGATATAGTTGGGATTTCGATACAGTTGGGATTTCTTTATTCATAGATTGCCTGCAAGTTGAATAGTATAATAAAACGTGAAGATACAGTTTAATGAAACACTTTACGTGTTTAAAAATTATAATATTCAAAGTTTAATTACAATACGTGCTTGTTAAGTAAAATGTTAAACTGTTAGAACAATTGTATATTTTGGTGATAAATATTATTATCAATTGAAATGAACTATTGTTATTATTTACGAATGCGCACTTAAATCCTTTGCTATCGCAAATATATTCCATGGCAGTTAAAATATTCTAACGCAATGCAAATCACAACTATTGTACATATTGTTTTTCAAATTGCGCAGTACTTTCATATTGATTACAAAACAAAGTTTTATTTTGTAGAAACGCAAGTTTATAATATATTTTCATATTTGCAATTGAAACAAAATCGGAAGAAAAATCAACATATTTCAATTATTTGTAATTTTTCATTACAGACTCTCATTTCGAGACATAAAATAAATTTCTTCAAATTAAAAATATTATGAAAACGACTTTTTTAGTTTTCCAATAATTAAGTAAAAGATGAATGAAAAACTATAGCTCAAAAAACTAATTGTAATTAAAGATATTACAAAATATATTTCTGCATTTTATTATATTTTTAAAGGTTATTGAAATTTAATGAATTATTTCAATTATATTGTTGCACGAATAATGCGGATTTCATAGTCTCAATAATTGATTGACATTCGTATTTTTATGTCTGTGCATATAATTTATTGCTTGGGGGCAAAAGCATTTTCTTTCCAAAAAACCGGGATTTTTAAAAATGTATATCATCAATTTCCAATGGATATTCTTTCTAGATTTTTCGTTTACAAACTATCTAAATATCGTCATATTTATTTGCAATTCATATTTGAAACATTTTTTTCTCAATCACTCTTGTCTGATAGAAATCCGAATATACTTTACATAACTGGCCAGTTTTGTAATTAAAGTACGCCTAATTTTCAAGAACTTTCACATTCGGTATAAAATACAGTTCATCAGAGTGTGGCATGATTAACTAAATTCGGATTGAGTTAATCAAAATATGTGTGTAAGTTTAGTGTAAATATAGCACAAAATATTACTCTCAAAGTCCTTGTGGTGGATACCTTTAGAAAAATGTCTTTTACTCAGAGAGTCGAACCGAAATTAATTTCGGTTTACGGTTATGTTCCAAGTAAATATTTATCGTTCCAGATTCGGTTTCGGTTCGTCTAAAAATTTCGGTTCAGTTCCGGTTGAAATTAAAATTTAAAAACGAAAAAAAAAGACAAATATCAAATTTTGGTTTATTTTTATTTAACAAATTCCCTTCTTACTGTTGTTTTGAAAATACAAAAGAATAATCCTTAATTAGTGGATTACCATCAAAGAGAATACATGAAAGAAAGCGATTATGAATTAATTTAATAAAAAAAAAATAATTGAACCGTAATTAAAATTTCGTCCCGGTTCCGGTTTTTCAATTGAGCAATTTTTCGTTCCGGTTACAGTTACGGTTCAGTTAAAAATTCCGGTTAATTTCGGTTCGGTTCCGGATCGACTCTCTGCTTTTGCTCTATAGATAATTGCAAACTATAACATTATAAATAATTTATAAACAATTTACAAAATTTTCATTAGAATTTAAAGCATTTAGCCTTTATTCCTTGGAATGATCTTAAAGTCAAAGTTAACCAAATATACATTCTCAAAGCAGATATTTCGGAAAATAAAACCTATATGTTCAAAAATAGGTTAAAAAAAAAAACGTGAAAGTAATCGCAGTTTGCAAGAATTGTACATTTATTAATGGAACACCCTTTATATAACGGTTTTCGGTTCGGTTCCGGGTGCAAATTAGAACATTATAAATAATTAACAAGCTTTTAATTTACTCAATAATTAAAAATAAGTATTGCAATAAAAAAAAATGGATCGTTATTAAATAATAAAACAAGTTAAAACAAAAAAAAACTGTACCACATTTGCATCCGTTTACTATTATTTTTTTTTAATTCATACATTAAAGTAGAATTGTGGAACGCAAAAAATAGCAATGGTTTAATTGAAAATGTGAGCGTTATTGAGCTTTATTATTTCTTATGAATCACTATATATAATCATACATTCCGTTTCGAAATAAGGCGTTTAACTCATTTGTTTAACCAATATTTCGGTTTTGCTTTATTTACATATCAGCAATTGAGGTTTCCGAATGGTTTTCTGCAGATAAATTGAACGATTATTGGCATTTAAAACTAAGAAACGAGAAATGAGTTAAGAGTTAAGATTAATACAATTATTTGTAATTTGTATTTGTTCGATTGCGAATGCAATCATATATGTTTCGAGTTCGATCACTGTCTGTAATCGAAGGTCGTGTGTGTCTGCGGCGTGTGTTCCATGGATTTGTGACAAATATGCTCCAGATAGTCGCTGCTGAGTGATTGTTAGGCAATAGCCGACATAAGGCACAACAGTCACACCTGGGCCAGGCCCAAGTTTTCTGCTCGCTCGCTCGCTCGCACATTTATACAAATGAGTGTATTTGTGTTGTTGTCTCAGCATGTGTATATGTGTTTATTGCATAAGAGCACGCATTCATTACTCAAATTAATCGGCACAAATTCCTGCAGTAAAAAATCCTTATTTTATTATAAATTTATATATAAATATCAGGGGTATTCAGGTCGCATTATCTTAGACAAAAAGTTTGTACGTGCACGACTGTGTGTCTTTTAATATAAATGTCATTTTAAGGTCGACAACCTGTTTATAGACGTAAACGAACATTTTTAAATCGATTTTTTTCAATTAATTTACAATTAAGTTTAATTAATTTATAATAGAACATTGCTATTATTACTACTATTTTCTTTTAAAATCGTTTAGCCTTTAAACGATCACAAAGTAAATATGCAATTTATAGACCGAAATATCTAAATTTTGATTATATAAAACTTAATATAAAAAAAATTGAAATTAATTAATGTTACGTATTTTATTTCAAAGAGATTGTTATTGTTTATATTATGTTAGCCCTTATTATTTTATACATGCTTATGTAAGTAAGTCATTAAGACTTAGAACAAATACCACTTAGGAAGATCCCATAACTAATATGTACATCTTAGGAATTTTTAGGGAAAGTTAGGTACTTATTTCCCTTACTAAATATTGTACTCCCACTATGCTAATTCACTACTATATAACAGGATGTTTATGTAATACAAAAAGGAGTCCTAAAGAGTCATAGTCCTAGCTAGTCGCTAGTCCAAGATAGTTTTAGTCTTAGTGGAGAGTTTAGTTAGATTCATAAAAACCTTAGTAACAAATTTAGCAACTGGAATCTAGACGTTATTAATAATCTTACAGTGAATAATAAAGTGTTTATTATCATAAAAAACTCCAACTTCACCTCTAGCATTCCTTGAAAACTCCACTAGGACTCCACAACTACGAGATATTCCACAGTGTCCAGAGATATTTGACACGACAAGATTATTTTTAAGATAATTCTAATATCAATATAAAAAACTTATCATTAATCATTAGTTTTCAGTAAAAGATGAATGAAAAAATAGTTAAAAAATAACATCAGAAGTTATTTTTACATGAATTACTTCAATAATATTGCTTCACGAATAATTCTTCAAATCAGAGTTTTCCTAATTTTTTTTTGTCCCACCTATATTTAAACTTCCGCGCTACACTTAATCACTCATAATGTTTTGCACTTCATTCGAAAATAATTGAATTAAAATGATATTTTAAAATTTTTGCTTTAAATTATTGGAAAGGATCGATACATTTTTTAGAATGTTTTTCCACATTTTAACAGAATTATATGAGCATTTGCATTGAATTCCATAATGCTGTTTGAAAAAAAAATATTTAAACCGTATTGGTGTCAACCCAAAAAAAAAGAAATATTGAACCTTGAAATACAAAAAATAATTCTATTGAATTTAAATTCCTCCGCAGAATGATTTTTTTTTTGTATTATGTTCAATGGTTATTCCATGAAATATGTAAATCTTTTTGTATGAAAGTATCTTATAGAAATAGGCAATGTGTGTTTGATCAGTGCAATTATTAATTTTGAATGTGAATTATTTCTTTATAATTCAAGAATATTAATAATAAGTATTATAATAATAAAAGGAAGAGTTTATTTACACATAATGAGGATATTCAAATTATGAAAACAGCTTTTGTTCTTATGAAATTTTAATTGACAATTCGTGACAAATTATATAATTAGGGTTGGGCAACTATGTTTGAAATAAAACGGAAATTTGAATTTTTATTTTTTTTTGTCTATTGTTATAACGGCCATATTTCTGCCACCCTTTAGGTAAAGTTAATTTTATTTAATATTTAATTATACGATGAGAAGGGAATTATTAAAATGAAAGTGTTTTTCGACGTTCAACGAAATAAAGTGATGTGAAATTATCATTGTTAAAACATTGTATTTTTTCCCATTATTGATAAAAAAATATTAGTTTGTTGCTAAATTGATTATTTGAATACAATTTACAAAGTTTTCATTAGAATTTAAAGCAGTGGTTTCCAAACTTGATGTTACTACGTCTCCCTCAAAAGGATTTGGCGCATTCGCTCCCGCCTCCATTTCATGTTTCAACTTTGAACGCGTATTACAGCAATATGGATAAGAGCAAGGAATGTATCTATACTTGTTGGATTCCCCAAACATTCAGCTTTTATATGCATATATTGGATTAATTATATCTATTATAGTTTTCGAGTAAATCAATGAAATGTGAAAAGACTGCTTTTTCGAACGTTCTAATTACAATTTATCAACTTTGAACGCGTATTACAGCAATATGGATAAGAGCACAGGAATGTATCTA
>NW_017096821.1:6282-10753 GCF_001412225.1 Nicrophorus vespilloides
TACTTGCTGGATTCCCCAAACATTCAGCTTTCATATGCATATATTGGATTCATTCTATCTATTATAAACGTTTTCATTTCAATTTTTCAACTTTGAACGCGTATTACAGCAGTATGGATAAGAGCATAGGAATGTATCTATACTTGCTAGATTCCCCAAACATTCAGCTGTCATATGCATATATTTAATTCATTCTATCTATTATAGTTTTCCAGTAAATCAATGAAATTTGAAAACATTGCTTTTTCGAACGTTCCAATTTCAATTTTTCAACTTTGAAGGCGTATTACAGCAATATGGATAAGAGCACAGGAATGTGTCTATACTTGCTGGATTCCCCAAACATTCAGCTTTCATATGCATATATAGGATTCATTCTATCTATTATAGTTTTCGAGTAAATCAATGAAATGTGTAAACACTGCTTTTTCAGTTTGCAAGAATTGTACATTTCTTAATGGAACTAAACTATAACTATAGAATATATAACATAAGAATTTTAGAAAGGCTTTGGTGGAACATGGTAAAAAAAGGTTGGAAACCACAGATTTAAAGTGTCAATTTTAATATAATATGTTTTTTTTTTAAATATACCACATTACTAACTAACATTGTATGATTTCAATGTCGCTTCGCAGTAAAGGGACAAAATAATTCATTGCTGTTTTAATCTATCGACACTGACCTAGGGATATTATGTAAAGTGTAACTGTAATACGACGAGCATGAATCCAGTTAAATCAGTGAACCGAGAAATGCGCGAAGGAACCGAGGTGATTGTTGTTTATTGCTATACAGATCTGAGCACAATCAATGATCATCGAGAATTATTAAAGTAAACATTCGTCGCCTTTGCAGGAAATGATTGTACATTAAGAAACTGCAGTTGATTAATGTCAATATGTAGGTAGATATTGTTGTTATTTGTCAATGGAAATCATTTAATTAATCACGTATTCTTGTAGGAAAGCGAATTATTTTTGTACGTAGGTGTAGATTTTTATACGAAATCTGTTTGCGCCCATATGTATGTTATACAAATGTATATGGATATGTGTGTGTCTGTTAGGTATAATTACAATTTCAAGTGCAGTGCATCCAACCGTGCAATACGGTGCTAGTGTATGAAGTTCGAGGTGAAATTAATAAATCGCTTCGTAATTAGTCACATGCCGCTGGCTTCCTGGTCTTTAATCCGTAATTAAATGCCACAATTAAGACGGTATTTATTTTTTTTTCTGATTCTTTCTTTCAATTCTTCTCTGCAGACACACAAGATATAATATCGCATATATTATGTAAATATTACGCTAATGATTCATTATTTTAAGATAATTGATTGTGTCAGACGCGTTTCTAAATATTCAACGATAACGTCAAGTCTATGTCAAAATGATATTGATTAACGTTTCTATGAAGTAAGATGACGTTATGATGTCACGATTATGTTAGGTTACATCACGATGACTTCATATCTACACGAATAATGCCGATTAATGTTATTATGATGCGAGGACAGTCCCAGAAGTACCCGAAAACACATATAGATGGCGCTGTATATTAAGCTTATAAAGCTTAAGTTTGTATCGAACAGCGCTATGGTTGAGACTAACCTCGATGATCACGATGATTTTACGTCACTATGACATCAGGTCTAAGTAACGATGACACATATCAAAGTTATTATGTTATGTCATGATGACTTCTGTCAACATCACAATAACGTCAGGTCTATATCAATGATGCCGATTAACGCCATTATGATGTCACGATATGGTCACGATATTAGGATAGGTCACGATGACGTCATGTCTACATTAATAATCACTTGCTAATCAATGTCATTATGATGTCACAATGATATTATGTTACGTCACGATATCAGGGCTAAATCACAATGACGTCTATTAACATTACGATGATTTTTATCAACATGATGATGACGAGGAATTGATTTACATGATTAGTAAAAATAGTACTAGTTCTAGTATTTACAGCAGAAAACCTAAATATCATCCATTTTTAGTATGTGAAAGTATGTAAATATTGATCAAATTATCAAAAACATGTGTTTAGCGAGCTAAAACAAATTGACAACATGTTACTATATAAATACGAAAATATGAATGATTGTCATTCGACAGCATTATTAAAGTAATTTATGAAAGAGTGTGAGTTATTTACGTAGTAATAGATAGATAGCGTTTGATTGCTGAACCAAGACGCTTCTAACGCTTCGAAATGGATGGAATCAACGCTCCGACTTTCTTTTCATCCGCACGAGGAAATAGCATGCTGTTATTGTTTAAAATGTAAACAATCGACCTGTCTCTTTTTTACGACGTGCAATGGCACTTCGGAGGAAAGAACTGCGGTCAGAAAGAAAGCCTGAGACGAGATTCTGTTTTTAAAATAATTAAAGCAAAGAGTTATCATTATTGTATTAAGTTAAATACGAAACATATACATCATTTAAATCAGTAGTTTCCAAACTTGAAATGTGAAAACACTGCTTTTTCGAACGTTCTAATTTCAATTTTTCAACTTTGAACGCGTATTATATGGATAAGAGCACATGAATGTATCTATTCCCCAAACATTCAGCTTTCATATGCATATATTGGATTCATTCTATCTATTATAGTTATCGAGTAAATCAATGAAATGTAAAAACACTGCTTTTTCGAACGTTTTAATTTCAATTCTTCAACTTTGAACGCATATTACAGCAATATGGATAAGAGCACAAGAATGTATCTATACTTGTTGGATACCCCAAACATTCAGCTTTAATATGCATATTTTGGACTCATTCTATCTATTATAGTTTTCGAGTAAATCAAAGAAATGTGAAAACACTGCTTTTTCGAACGTTCTTACTTCAATTTTTTAACTTTGAACGCGTATTACAGCAATATGGATAAGAGCACAAGAATGTATCTATACATGTTCGATTCCCCAAACATTCAGCTTTCATATGAATATATTAGACTCATTCTATCAATTGTAGTTTTCGAGTAAATCAATGAAATGTGAAAACACTGCTTTTTCGAGCATTTTTCAACATTGAACGCGCATTACAATCATAAGAATAAAACCACAGTAATATATGAACACTTGCTACATTCTCCAAACATTCAGCTTTCATATGCATATATTGGATTCATTGGATCTATTATAGTTTTCGAGTAAATCAATGAAATGTGAAAACACTTCTTTTTCGATAATGATTTTAAATATTCAAAATAGAAACAGTAAGATTTAAGTATTTTAATAAATATTTATGTAAATAAAAGATTATCGGTTATTCTAATATGAGTGATTCTACTCATAAATTATTAATCGAATGAAATAAGTGGAACACAGAAATGTTGCGGAACTTTGCAGGTGGATCAATATACCGTGAGATACTGCAAAATGCTTTGGTACCTTAATAAAACGTTAGATGGACTTTGCAGTCATTCAGGTAACATTATTAAACGTAATTGTTACCAAATCAAAGAATATACAAAATTATACGTTTTTAATTTTTCATTTAATTCATCTAATTAGATTAAACAAATAATGTAGTCCATAGAAATGAAATTGTTGCGTATTCAATCGTGAATCATTTTTGTCTATAACAAAATGATGTAATCAACGATATTTGCGTGTCCGACATAAGTAAATTGCACGCAGTAAACTGCAAATCATTCGGTGTTAAATGTATTTCACGAATTAGGAGGTCAGCTTGAATAGTTTTGTGGGTAGTTTATAGCCCGCAGAAGGTAGGACACACCTGTACTGTGCGAACAGCATGCGTTCAATGAAAGTTCGAAAGTGAAATGTGTTAAGACGACATTTGAATATGATGCGAGCAATAATTATTAAAATTACATATTCCGAAACGAATTCGTCAAACGAATGATATATAAATTTACATTCTAATTGCTGTTATCTAAAAAAATCTATTGTTATATTAATTGCGTAACAAAATTGTATGCATCGTATACAGTGGAACTTCGCTTAACGACGTTTTGCATAACGAGTGACGATGAAAAGAGCAGTCCCGGATTAGTATAAACAGATCTCCACAAAGTCCTCGAATTGATACAAATATAAACATAACGTAAACGTAATGTAAAGGTTCTTAGATTATTTATATTTAAGTTTTACGACAATGTTAATTTCTTATAAATAAAAAAAATGATATTCTCTAATTTTTATTTTACAGTCAAAATAAATGAAATAAATAAGAATTTTCTAATATGAATGTTAGTTCAACTTTAGCTTTTTAATTAATTTGAAAGAATATTTAAATGTTTTGATTTTAATTTGTTGACTGTTAGTCATTTTACCATTGTTAATTGTCAATTGACCATTTTTGATATTATGATATTAACAAGTAAACAAATATAAATATTTGTTATTGTTGAAATTAATCTGTTCGTATAAAATATGAGTTTTACGATCATTTCGAATAGCATTGAAA
>NW_017096822.1:0-11951 GCF_001412225.1 Nicrophorus vespilloides
TTGAAACTATAAAATGGAATACTTCATGAAATTTAAAAGAAAAAAAGCACAAATATTTGTAAAATAATGCAAGTATTTTCATTAAAATTCGATTAGTTTTTGAAAATCAATAGGAAACATGAAAAATTTTAGTACAATCGTGTTTTCTTAATTTCATAACTTTAAAATTAATCAAACAAGATAAATATGTTTGAAATATAGCCTTCTAATAGAAAAATTTGCAAATTTTATTAATATTTATATAAAATTGTAATATTTAAGGTTTTTTTGTAACTTAATTTACAAATTCTTTATAATTAGGACTTATAAACTTATATTTCTAAATCAAATAGTCTCCATTGTAAAGAATGAGGCGGATATATCCGCCGCTCGTCCGGAATTTAAACAAACAAACAATGGTATGGTGACGCATACATCTTACAATATAAATGATTGAAATGGTGGTTTCACAATTTTCAAGAATTTTCAGTTTTCAAACGGTATTTAAGAAATATTTTGTTTTTAATGTAATGGATACAATTGAGTTTAGTTTTGTTTCTATATACAGCTAAAAACTAAATAGTTAAGCGCTAAATGATGAATTCTAATACTCTTAATGCGTATACTTTATGAACTAGATAATCTATTAATATAATGAGCATAAAAGGATGCGGATAAACCTAAATGCAGTGCGGATTAAAACTGAATCAAATATATCGCGTTTCCTGTGCGTTAGCAAACAAAAAAAAAACCGACAGCAATACATAATATTGTGACTATAACGATTGTGACGATGATGATTATTATTATGACGATTATTATTGTTATTACGTGCGTGCACACAAAACGGGGAAACTACGGCTGTGGAAAAACAGTTTCAGCATTAAAAACGTAAATGGGGCCGAGGGCATAATTTTCTGCATGGTCTGACAGATAAAATTCTTTTGTAAATGCGACTAAATACGAATGTAATACATTTATATGATGATGATGATGTATCGGTGTAGTGTGTGTATGTGTGCTATGGGAATGGCCCGTATTATGTAAACGCCAACTGGAACTATCTGGCAGATATTAGATAACTGTCGGTTTTGTTACGTATTCTCTCTATATTTCTCCTTCACTCACTCACTCTCGAGTAGCTGCTGTTAATTCCCATCAGAGCACATGACTATGATGAAAATTTTCGTTTCGCCCGATTCGCTGAGAATTGAGCCGAGATCAATTTCACACACACATACACATTCATACCTACTAGATTAATTATTAACTAACTACACGCAGTTGCTAGGCTTTTAATTCTTCACTTGTTTTATTGTTACTTTGTATATAGATTTTGTTGTTGTTGTTTGAAAATGACAGACTGTTCTTTAATGGAATTAATCGAATAAAGAGAAATTTATTATAGATTTAACAAATAACAACAAAATTTTAAATCGTATAAAAAAACGTTTTATTTTGTGAAATATACAAAAATAATTGAAATATTTACAGCATTTTCATTTAGTTTAAAAGAATAAAGATAATTCCGTAATATTTGTAAAATAAATAACAACAAAATTTGAAGCCCGAAAAAACGAAGCAATTTGTTTATATTTTATTGAAAATTTCAACAAATAAAAACAAACATTGCAGCATTTATTTTTGTTATTACAAATATTTGATAAAATTTTCAATGAAATATAAAAATTACTAAGTTTTTTTTCAAATTTGAAATTTCGTTGTTTCTTGTGAAATATAACATTATCGATATGTTCATAATATTATTAGTTATAATTTGAAGTTTTCATGATTAGAATGAGGAAAATATAAATGCTGCAAATGTTTCAATGTTTGTTTTTATTTGTTTTAATTTCCAATAAAATATAAAAAAAATTGCTTCGTTTTTTCGGGCTTTTCGAATTTAATTAAACTTCTTAAAAACAAGTGTTGTTTCCAAATTCTTCCATTTTCATACACACTTGATTGAAATTAACAAGAATTGAACTTTCAACTGAAGAACTCTTCCATCTTCATACTCTTATAATTTCTTACATACCTACTAGATTAATTTTTAACTAATTACACGCAGTTGCTAGGCTTTTAATTCTTCACTTGTTTTATTGTTACTTTGTATATAGATTTTGTTGTTGTTGTTAGAAAATGACAGACTGTTCTTTAATGGAATTTTAAAAAAAGAGTAGATGATGATCCGACTTCTTCTTGGTCATCTTGTTACAATCTTCGGACATCTTCTGCTGCGTTTTAAATGGACGTTGAATAATAAATGGGGCGAAAAATCGGCCAATAAAAATAAGAAAATAATGATGAAGGTTTCTCCTCTTTAAATATATATATAGGAATTCGGATTACCAATGAATGGTTTGTGTGTGTGTGTGTTGCGGGGGGATCAAAAGCGAGTCTTTCGGATCCCACGGCCGCGCGCGTTAAGAGAGAAAGACCCGGAGGATGAAGAGGAGGAGGAGGATGAGGTCCTCTTCGTCTTGGTATCCATCCATCCGTCCATCCATTTCCATATTTAGCAGGCCCCGAAAACACGCCTTCTCTCTCTCTCTCTCTGTTTTACGATCCCAGAAGAGCGCCTCGCTCGACACATCACATCACCTCTGAGAGAAAACGCGGATCAACGTTGGAGAAAGAGGAGGAATATTGAAGGAGAGACGGAGACGAAGAAGAGAGACGGATTGTGTTTGTTCAATATTCAAATCGATTACGTTTCATAATCGAAATACACGGCTCTCATTTTTTCACTTCGATCTATCTTTCTCTCTTTTTTTTTTCTTCCGATCATCAAGAGATAATTGAAGAATTTGTTGACTATCCTTAACCCAATGCAACAGCAAAGTTTCTCTGTAACAACGAAATTCTGAAGATCACATTGAACAAGTCCATCTTCAACTTCATGTTTCAATCAACTGTGCTTTTTAGAGTTTTCAGTTTAAGGGATTCTTACATAAGAAATCTTATAATCTTCAATCATCTGATGATCAAATTTACTAAATGTTTTGAAGATCAAGAAATATTTCTAATTTTCATATCTACTTCATTTAAAATAAACAAGATTTGAACTAATACTACTAGTTTTAAGGAAGATTAACAAATTTTATAGGAAATTGTTAGATTCTCACAAAAGCTTAATTTTCTTTACTTTCCTGAGGTCAAAAATTACTTTTCAACTGAAGAACTCTTCTATCTTCATATTCATTTCCATAATTGAAGACTATTTTACTATTTTTAAGTCAATAAACCAAACGATTATATTCTGATTCCATTCTACACCTCTCAGTCAATCACTTAAACTTCACACTGAAGAAGTAGTTCATCTTTATATTTTGAACAATTCCTCCATGTTAACTTTGATTCTATAAAGGAAAATTCTCTCATCTGTGTAACGAATTTACTTAAACTTCTTAAGAACAATAGTTGTTACCAAATTATTCAATCTTCGCACTCATTTGATTAAAATAAATAAGAATTGAACTAATTAAACTGGTTTTAAGAAAAAATAACGAATTTATTAAGGATTAACGATTCGTTAATTTAGCTTACTTTTCAACTGTAGAACTCTTCCATCTTCATATTATTTCCATAATTGAAGACTATTTTATCTTTAAATCAATAAACCAAACGATTACATTCTGATTCCATTCTACACCTCTCAGTCAATCACTTAAATTTCATACTGAAGAAGTAGTTCATCTTTATATTTTGAACAATTCCTCCATGTTAACTTTACTTGATTCAATTGTATTTTATTTTTGATTCTATAAAGGAAAATTCTATCATCTGTGGAGTGAATTTACTTAAACTTTTTAGAAACAATAATTATTTCCAAATTCTTCCATCTTCACACTCACTTGATTAAAATAAACAAGAACTGAACTAATTAAACTAGTTTTAAGAAAAATTAACGAATTTATTAAGGATTAACGATTCGTTAATTAGGTTTACTTTTCAACTGTAGAACTTTTCCATCTTCATATTCCTTTCCATAATTGAAGACTATTTTATCTTTAAATCAATAAACCAAACGATTAAATTCTGATTCCATTCTATACCTCTCAGTCTATCACTAAAACTTCACACTGAAGAAGTAGATCATCTTTATATTTTGAATAATTCCTTCATGTTAACTTTACTTGATTCAATTGCATTTTATATTTGATTCTATAAAGGAAACTTCTATCATCAGTGGAGCGAATTTACTTAAACTTCTTAAGAACAAGAGTTGTTTTCAAATTCTCTCATCTTCACACTCATTTGATTAAAATAAACAAGAATTGAACTAATGAAACTAGTTTGAAGGAAGATTAACGAATTTTATAGGAAATTGTTAGATTCTCACAAAAGCTTAATTTTCTTTACTTTACTGCGGTCAAAAAATACTTTTCTTTTGAAGAACTCTTCTATCTTCATATTCCTTTCCATAATTGAAGACTATTTTATCTTTAAGTCGATAAACCAAATGATTAAATTCTGGTCCCATTCTACACCTCTCAGTCTATCACTTAAACTTAACACTGAAGAAGTAGATCATCTTTATATTTTGAATAATTCCTTCATGTTAACTTTACTTGATTCAATTGCATTTTATATTTGATTCTATAAAAGAAACTTCTATTATCAGTGGAGCGAATTTACTTAAACTTCTTAAGAACAAGAGTTGTTTCCAAATTTTTCAATCTTCATACTCATTTGATTAAAATAAACAAGAATTGAACTAATGAAACTAGTTTTAAGAAAAATTAACGAATTTTATAGAAAATTGTTAGATTCTCACAAAAGCTTAATTTTCTTTACTTTACTGAGGTCAAAAAATACTTTTCATCTGAAGAACTTTTCTATCTTCATATTCATTTCCATAATTGAAGACTATTTTATCTTTAAGTCAATAAACCAAACCATTCTGATTCCATTCTACACTCCTCAGTCAATCACTTAAACTTCACACTGAAGAAGTAGTTCATCTTTATATTTTGAACAATTCCTCCATGTTAACTATACTTGATTCAATTGCATTTTATATTTGATTCTATAAAAGAAACTTCTATCATCAGTGTAGCGAATTTACTTAAACTTCTTAAGAACAAATGTTGTTTCCAAATTCTTCCATCTTCACACTCATTTGATTAAAATAAACAAGAATTGAAGTAATTAAAATAGTTTTAAGGAAAATTAACGAATTTATTAACGATTATACCTTTAATTGGCTTAATTTTGCTTACCTTTAAACTGAAGAACTCTTCCATCTTCATATTCTTATAATTTCAACCAAAATGCTTGAATTATCAATAAATTATAAAATCTTTAAGATTCAAAAATAAAAATTCAAAACTCATTGAAGAACGAACTTCGTTGTCGTCCAGTTGAAAGATATATCATAGAAATCTTCGAGGATTGTTGGCATTCCGAGACGGTTGTTGTTGCGTTGCTACACTTCGGACGCGTTCAATTGTAATTCTCGTCGTGCCTCGTAAACATGCCCGAAAACATGAAACGGACGCGGTTTTTCGGGACTAAATAATAAATAACAAATGCACACACACTTTATATATATACATACACTATATACTAACAATTTGGATTTACGAGGAGCAAGATTAATTTGTCTTGAAAACGTTCTCAAACATTTCTCAAATTCCAAAAGAGGAATAGGAAGTTTCTGAATACTTGAAATTCATCCTTCTTTCCTTCTTTCCTTTTTCATATTTTTTGTTTTTGACTCGTGTTAATCTACAATATTTTAAACTTTATTACTTTTAATTATTGGATTTAACAGACTTATTTAAACTTTATAAGCTATAATCAATTTCTTCACTGTATTAAGATTTTTTTGTAACATTTTTGTAAATTTCTTAAATATTAAATTAACAAAAAAAAAGTATAAAGAACAAAATATCTTTAAATTTTAATTCTATTTTTCTTCTTCAAATTCTTCTTTTACAAATTCGTTAAACTATAACTAAAATAAATAAATAATATCGCAACTAATAGTTTCTTAATACAGATATTGAGCAACATTCTTGCAAACTTCTTATGTATTTAAGGTAATTGAAAAATGAAGAAATTTTACATAATATAAAGTTTTTACTTAATTTTTAACTAATTTGCTAAATTGTCTTCAATATTTTAGTACAATTTCTGAAATTATGTTCATTTATCATAATAATCTATAACTAGTTTACATTCAATTATTTCAATGTAAACTAGTATAAAGTTTTCAGTTAAATTCTTCAATATTTTCGTGAAAAATCATGAAATATCTTTCTCGTTTTGCAAATACCTTGAGAAAGTACGAAATATCTTTAAATTCTAATTTTATTTTTCTTCTTCAAATTTTTCTTTTACAAATTTGTTAAACTATAACTAAAATAGATAAATAATATCGCAACTAATAGTTTCTTAATACAGATATTGAGCGACATTCTTGCAAATTTCTTATGTATTTAAGGTAATTAAAAAATGAAGAAATTTTACATAATATAAAGTTTTTACTTAATTTTTAACAAATTTACTAAATTGTCTTCAATATTTTAGTAAAATTTCTGAAATTATATTCATTTATCATAATAATCTATAACTAGTTTACATTCAACTATTTCAATGTAAACTAATATAAAGTTTTCAGATAAATTCTTCAATATTTTCGTGAAAAATCATGAAATATCTTTCTCGTTTTGCAAATACCTTGAGAAAGTACAAAATATCTTTAAATTCTAATTATATTTTTCTTCTTCAAATTTTTCTTTTACAAATTCCCTAAATTATAATTAAAATAGATAAATAATGTCGCAACTAATAGTTTCTTAATAAGGATATTGAGCAAAATTCTTGCAAACTTCTTATGTATTTAAGGTAATTGAATAATGAAGAAATTTTACATAATATAAAGTTTTTAACTAATTTACTAAATTGTCTTCAATATTTTAGTAAAATTTCTGAAATTATGTTCATTTATCATAATAATCTATAACTAGTTTACATTCAACTAATTCAATGTAAACTAATATAAAGTTTCCAGTTAAATTCTTCAACATTTTCGTGAAAAATCATGAAATATCACTCGCGTTTTGCAAATATCTTGAGAATGAAGATCAAATTGGAATATGTTCAAAACATATAGAATTTTACTTTAAAATGAATGAAATCTATAAAATTACAAATAATTGACTATAAAAACAAACTTTTACTAAGATTCTTGCGAATGTATTTTTTTTTACTGAGGATTTTCTTTTAGAAAATGAATGAAATATGAATTTTGCGACTATTTTGTGAATGAATAGAGTGAAATGTTTCTGGTGGCATTCTTTTGATATGATACCATTTTTTTGGTGAGTGAAAATGTTTGTTTTGGAGAGATTCGCTTAGGAATGATTGTCGTTACTACCACATGTGAATGTGAAGGTGGTAGGAAGGATGCTTGATGATGTCGAGGAAGATGATGAGTGGTGAAGACTGTAAGAGGAAGAGAGAGAGAGATATAGTGTGGAGGGACGGAGGGAGGTCGGTCTTCGGCAACGAAGAACGTTGTTAATTCCTGTTCTGTTATTATTGCAAGACAACAAACAAGTGAGGCAATGATGCGGCTGCAGGATGAGTGCGTGGAATGCGTTATGGCGAGGTGTGGGGTTTGGTTCCCAGAAGCACGGACAGTTAGAATGACATGTTCACGGTCGTCGACCCAATCTCTCTTTCTCTCTCTCTCCTACTTCTTGCACAACCTCCCTCCTCCCCTCTCTCTCACAGGATTCCAATCCTGCCGCTGACCATATTTCCAGGACAGCGAGCAAAAGGCACTCCTGCCTTCACCCATACCATAACATCATCAAGCCTTCTTCGCTCAAACCGCTTCCTTACAACATTTCCTCACTCACCCTTCATTTCTCACTCTCTCTCTCTTCATAATCCACTCACAAATAGAATTAAATAGATTAGATATGATTCAATCATAAGCTAAATGCTGCGAACATTACTGCTTAATTAATGAGGCATAAATCCATTTGTTCACTTGCTTTTTTTCGTTTACTCACGCACATTTTCCCAGGAAACATCAATCTCCTCAATTCAATTTTCATCGTTTTACTTAGAACGCTGAATTGGCTGAAGCACTGATAAATAAAACAAAATCAAATTTAATCTAACATTACTCGATTCGCAGAAATGTTTAATCTTAGTTCATTCTCAACTGACAGCATATTTTCTTTAAACAAATCAAATTTAAGGATATTTTTGTATTATTTTATTGCCTTCAAAATGTAAAGTTATCAATATGTAAGTATATTTAGTATACTTTTGTATAAATTTTATTATCATAAATTCTAAATTAGTTATAGAAAATCATAATTTTATATGAAAAATTTCAGGATTTTCACTAAAATATTCAGTAAATTATTTAAAAATTAACAAAAAAAACCTTTATATTATTTAAAATGTCTACATTTTTTAATTACTTAAACTATATTTCCATTGAAATAGTTAAATGATTAAATCATAATTTTATAACAAAAATGAACATAATTTCAGGATTTTCACTAAAATATTGAAAAATATTCAGTAAATTTGTTAAAAATTAACATAATTTTACTATAAACTTTATATCATTTCAAATTTCTACATTTTTCAATTAATTAAACTATATTTCCAATGAAATAGTTAAATGTAAATTTGTTATAGAAAATCATAGTTTTATAAGAAAAATGAATATAATTTCAGGATTTTCACTAAAATATTTAGTAAATTTGTTAAAAATGAACAGAATTTAACAAAAAACCTTTATATTATTTAAAATTTCTACATTTTTCAATTACTTAAACTACATTTCCATTGAAATAGTTAAATGTAAATTGGTTATAGAAAATCATAATTTTATATGAAAAATGAACATAATTTCAGGATTTTCACTAAAATACTGAAAAATATTCAGTATATTTGTTAAAAATGAACATAATTTCACTATAAACTTTATATCATTTCAAATTTCTACATTTTACAATTACTTAATCTATATTTCCATTGGACAGGTAAATGTAAATTGGTTATAGAAAATCATAATTTTATATGAAAAATGAACATAATTTTAGGATTTTTACTAAAATATTCAGTAAATGAGTTAGAAATGAACAGAATTTAACAAAAAACCTTTTATATTATTTAAATTTCTTCATTTTTGAATTCATTATCAAAATCTTTTCATGTTGTATAAATTAATTAATGATCAGAAGGAAACTAACATAAATTTGTTAAATATGAAAAGATTTTCACTAGATTCTTAACTATATAGTTTACTAAGTATTTAGAACTAAGTCTTTTGCACAATATGAAACGACGATTAAAAAACGTATATTTAGTAAACTAAACCAGGAAACGTTATACGTAATCTGCATACCGTTCGTTCCATTCGAATTCAATTAATATCATATAAATAACAATGATTTATGGTCCGAACGAAAACTAAATTGAATTAATATGAAAATCGATTCAATCTTATTCCTTCTTTCTTTCTCCCATTCTCTCATAGTCCTTGATACGTGAATATTTAAATCCCATTTAGTTTTGTCTTATTTATTTTTTATTTATTATATTCTGTTTTTTTTTTCTTATTCGTTCTGTAACTTTTGTTCGTCTTTGCTTTGCGATCGATTTCCCCTACGTTTCGCCGAATCTCATCGAAATTTGATTTATACCCCGGACCTATGGAATAACCCCGACTTTTTAATGAAATACCAGAAGAAACGAACGAAATAATATATAAAAAATCAACGACATAACTAAAATATGTTTAAAGAAACGAAACGTTTTATATTAATTGCTGCTATTATATTAATTGGAAGCGGAATTTTTTGGATACAGAAATCAAACGTTTATTTCTTTATAAAACTATTCGGTTTCTTAAGAGTTTGGAACAAAAAAAATATATGGTATTGGAATACTTTAAGTATATTTAGAAGAAATATGTAGGAAATTATTGTGACACGTTTCTTTTTGTCTCTTCATTCATCAATGTAGTTTAATCTGTTGCGTAATTAATTAGGAACGAAAACAAAACGCGTTATTTGCATTGGATCGAGGAGGAAAAGAGATTGGCTTGAAGTAAGAAAGCGAAGAGATATGTTACGTAATAGCAGCAACAAGTAACAGAAAGAAAAAAAAAGGAACGGTGTGATAAGAAATAAGAACATCCTGTGATTTGAAATGCACGCACGCATGCATGAATCCATCCATACATACGCTTTTAATTTAGTTTATAGTGCACTGAGTGTATATGGATTTTGTATGATGTTGATTATTTAATTATTTATCGGTTCCAGCTAATTAAGATAATCCCATTTCCGGAGTCTACAGATTGATTACGTAACCTTAATTCCATTCGAGTCCAATTGCGATTGCGAAACACCAAAAATGGGGCAACGATTCTAACTGTAAAAGCGCACTTAGTTCTTAACGTTTCTTTTTTTTATTTTCTTGAAATCTCAGAAATGGAATGATTATCATTTAGTTTGCAAATCATAGATCGTATTAGAAGGTTTTTAATGATTTTATTGCTATAATTGTGACATTAACGGTTATCGTGTTAATTGATAACTAAAATGAAGTAATTCATCTTGAGACAATGATCATTTAATTAAAATTAGCAATGTCTTCAGATTTTCCATATTTCTCGAAAACTATGAACATCACATTAACATTTTTTAATGTAAATTAAACTTAATACTATACGTTACAAAATGATTTCAAAAGCATGCTAATATTATTTATATTTATTGTGTAATTTATTGACAAACTTGAGACTATGTTCATATAATCTTAAAATTAACAATGTCTTCATATTTTCAATATTTCTCGTAAACTATGAACACCACATTAAAATTTATGAATGCAAATTAAAGCTAAAACTATAAGATATAAACTGAATTCAATAGCATTTTAATCACATTTATAATTATCAAGTAATTTACTGACAAACTTGAGACAATATGATCATTTAACCTTAAAATTAACAATGTCTTCAGATTTTCAATATTTCTCGAAAACTATGAACATCATATTAACATTTATGAATGTAAATCAAACTTAATACTATAAGTTACAAAATGATTTCAAAAGCAAGCTAATACTATTTATATTTATTCTGCAATTTATTGACAAACTTGAGACAATGTTCATTTAACCTTAAAATTAACAATGTCTTCAGATTTTCAGTAATTCTCGTAAACTATGAACAATACAATAAAATTTATGAATGCTAATTAAAGCTAAAACTATAAGGTATGAACTGAATTCAATAGCATTCTAATCCCATTTACATTTATCGAGTAATTTACTGACAAACTTTAGACAATTTGATCATTTAATCTTAAAATTAACAATGTTTTCAAATTTGCAATATTTCTCCTAAACTATGAACTTCACATTAACATTTTTGAATGCAAATCAAACATAATACTATACGTTACAAAATGATTTCAAAAGCATACTAATACTATTTATATTTATTGTGTAATTTATTGACAAACTTGAGACTATGATCATTTAATCTTAAAATTAACAATGTCTTCAGATTTTCAATATTTCTCGTAATCTATGAACATCACATTAAAATTTATGAATGCAAATTAAAGCTAAAACTGTAAGGTATAAACTGAATTCAATAGCATTCTAATCCCACTTACATTTATTGAGTAATTTACTGACAAACTTGAGACAATGTTAATTTAACCTTAAAATTAACAATGTCTTCAGATTTTCAATATTTCTCGTAATCTATGAACATCACATTAACATTTATTAATGCAAATTAAAGCTAAAACTATAAGGTATAAATTGAATTCAATAGCATTCTAATCCCATTTACATTTATCGAGTAATTTACTGACAATCTTGAGACAATATGATCATTTAACCTTAAAATTAACAATGTCTTCAGATTTTCAATAGTTCTCATAAACTATGAACATCACATTAACATTTATGAA
>NW_017096822.1:11975-12155 GCF_001412225.1 Nicrophorus vespilloides
TTTCAAAAGCATGCTAATACTATTTATATTTATTGCGTAATTTATTGACAAACTTGAGACTATGTTCATTTAACCTTAAAATTAATTTTGTCTTCAGATTTTCAATATTTCTCGTAAACTATGAACAACATATTAACATTTATGAATGTAAATCAAACTTAAAACTATACGTTACAAAAT
>NW_017096822.1:12180-21840 GCF_001412225.1 Nicrophorus vespilloides
ACTTGAGACAATATGTTCATTTAACCTTAAAATTAACAATGTCTTCAGATTTTCAATATTTCTGTATAACTATGAACATCAAATTAAAATTTATGAATGTAAATAAACTTAATACTATACGTTACAAAATGATTTCAAAAGCATGCTAATACTATTTATATTTATTGCGTAATTTATTGACAAACTTGAGACTATGTTCATTTAACCTTAATATTGCGTAATTTATTGACAAACTTGAGACTATATTCCCCTAACCTTAAAATTAACAATGTCTTCATATTTTCAATATTTCTCGAAAACTATGAACATCACATTAAAATTTATGAATGCAAATCAAACATAATACTATACGTTACAAAATTATTTCAAAAGCATGCTAATACTATTTATATTTATTGCGTAATATATTGACAAACTTGAGACAATGTTAATTTAACCTTAAAATTAACAGTGTCTTCAGTTTTTGAATATTTCTCATAAACTATGAACATCACATTAACATTTATGAATGCAAATTAAAGCTAAAACTATAAGGTATGAACTGAATTCAATAGCATTCTAATCCCATTTACATTTATCGAGTAATTTACTGACAAAGTTGCAAAAATAAATGTTTGTAAATTTAGAATTAACAACGTTTTTAGAGTAATTCTCGAAAGCTATTAATTTTGTAAAAACATTTAAACGTATTTTTGTTATATAAAATTACCATGGACTTTGAATATGCAAATGAAAGTAACAAAACTATATATTTTATCAGAATTATTAAATAATTTGCTCATAAAGTTATACTTTGGAATTTACAAATCAAAGCTACAACTATATGTTTTTTTTAATGATGTTAAAGTTGTTCAGTTTTCATCATATTTTGATGAAAAATAATCAATTTATACTTGTAATTTGTTGACAAATTCTTTAAATTAAAACGAAACCTTTAATTAAAGAAATTACTATAATAAATCAAATCAAAGTTTAAATACGTGTAAATTGTTCAGTTTTCCATAATCTTTTGATGTGAACTATATAGAAATCGATTTGTAGAAATGCACGAAGACATTAACATGTGATTTTTGAATGTGGAACAATCCGATCTGATGGTGCGTGGTTTTCATTCTGGGTGATCCATTTCCTACCAGCCGCACAACAAATATCTGGCATGTGGATCTCTCAGCGAGCGACGATGATTATTCGGTTATTGGTCTTTGTCTCCTTTTCGCCTTTTGTAATAAGACTGTTGCTGTTACTCTTGTTGTTGTTCATGATGATGATGATGATGAATGGGGAGCGGATCCAAGAGCAATTGGGAGTTTTGTTTATCGATGAAGAGAAGAGCGCGCGCGCGCGTGTGTGGTATCGATGATACGGCATGGTATGCATGTTGTTGTTGTTTCTTCTTCTCGGTAGGAAGAATGAGGAGAAGAAGAGCGGACGGAGGAGTAGTATGTCGTCGTGGATGGGGATGGATTGCGGATATTGGCAGTTTCTCCGTCTCTTCTCTCTGCGTATGTGCATGCATGTATGTATGCTGTATGCGAGTATGTATGCGTCTTCTTCGTTCCTTCGTTCGCCAAAGAGTTGTGTGGCATTGCAAGATAACGGGGTTTTCCGATTTCGCTGTTAAAGAGCTCACGAGAGATGGCCGATTCGGTAACCAAATAAGAGTTATCTTGTAAAGAAATAATGCAACTAGTTTGAGTAGCAGCAGGAGCTCGTGCGGGGCCTCTGAAGAACACACACACACACACGTACACATCCAAAGAAAGAGTGTTTGTGTGTGTGTAAGTGAAGGAGTGAGAGAGACGGAGAGAGAAGAAGGGTCAAGTTGGGTGAGGAATGTAGCCAGTCCTACCTTGACCAGACGGTCGTGATCTCACACCGCTTAGGAATGCGATCTCCTCTCCTCGCACCTGCAGGAAAACTCCTCTCCGCTCTCACAAAACCACCACCTTTCAGCTCCTGAAAAACAAGCAACCCAATTCCCATTTCCACCCTCACCTATTTCCTCCCCAAACTGTTATTATTATTATAATTCTTGTAATACTTCTGTCCTTTCTTTCTTTCTCCGCTTATTTTTTTATTGTGATTTCGGATCGCATTCCACGGCGTAACTCGAAAGTTGTTAGTCCGTCCGCATCCGTTACGAATACTCTGTTTTAATCGCCGCCGCCGCCGCCTCTTCCACAACCGCCTCTAATTTTTATTTTACTTCTTTTGCCCGCTTTCGTTTTACCAAAAGTCTGAACTTCAGCGACTTTCAAATTCTTCAACAAAACCTAATCCAGATTCTCGATGCTCTCATCATATTACTACGAAAAAAAAATACATTCATACATACATAAATATTATTTATGAATGAGTCAATTCTAAATTAGTTATGCAATTTGACGAAAGAAAAAAAGTGCTTATCTTATATTTTTGGAAATGGAAATATGTAGTTATTTTTGAATGAGTCAATTCTTAAATTAGTTACAACCTTTTGCTTAATATTTTGCAATTCGAAGAAATATTTCAATCTGCTTATCAAATTTCTATAAATAATTGATCATGAATCATTTCAATTCATTTCAATTCCATTAAAATCAATGAAATCTTTAAATTTGAACGAATTTTTAATGATAATTTGATCAATGTTAAAATTGTGGATTTCTTCGAAGAATTGTTGAAAATTTTTGCATTTCTCTACTCAATTTAGTAAAAGCCAATTATATTTAACAAATTTGATCACTTTTCACTTTTCTATCTGAAATAATTACGTAAATTCATTCGAAAGTTAAAGTAAAGAAAACTTGAAAATTGAACAAAAAAAATACACTTGTTGTTGACTATTCGAACAATGTTAAAATTGTGAATTTCCTCGAAGATTTTGCACAATTTATTAGATAAAACAATTACATTTCATAAATCTGATCATTTTTACATGTTTTTTATATAAAATAATAACGTTTTCAACTATTCAAACAAAGTTAAAATTGTGCATTTCTTTACCTAAATTTGATCATTTTCAAACTTGAAAATTGAACAAAAAAATACACTTATTTTTGACTATTCGAACAATGTTAAAATTGTGAATTTCTACGAAGAATTATACAAGATTTTGCACAATTATATACAATTTATTAGATAAAACAATTACATTCCATAAATCTGATCATTTTTACATATTTTCTATATAAAATAATTACGTTTTTAACTATTCAAACAATGTTAAAATTGTGCATTTCTATACATAAATTTGATCATTTTCAAACTTGAAAATTGAACAACAAAAAAACACTTGTTTTTGACTATTCGAACAATGTTAAAATTATGAATTTCTACGAAGAATTATACAAGATTTTGCACAATTATATACAATTTATTAGATAAATCAATTACATTTAATATATCTGATCATTTTTACATGTTTTCTATATAAAATAATAACGTTTTTAACTATTCAAACAATGTTAAAATTGTGCATTTCTATACATAAATTTGATCATTTTCAAACTTGAAAATTGAACAACAAAAAATACACTTGTTTTTGATTATTCGAACAATGTTAAAATTGTGAATTTCTACGAAGAATTATACATTTATATACAATTTATTAGATAAATCAATTACATTTCATAATTCCGATCATTTTTACACGTTTTCTATATAAAATAATTACGTTTTCAACTATTCAAACCATGTTAAAATTATGTATTTTTATACATAAATTTGATCATTTTCCAACTTGAAAATTGAACAAGAAACAAATAGATTTAAATGTAATACTAAATAATGTTTAAAATAGTGTGCATTTCTAGGAACAACTGTGCAAAATTTGCCTCAAAACAAAAACACACACACAAAGTCCATATCCTAATGCACTGGAGCGTTTCCTACGACTTAATTGTTCCAGAAAACGATTTGCGAATTCCGCTCGGCGATAATCAGAAATCCGAAAATACATTTTTGGTTCGACGAACGTGTATAGCTTTTAACGAGAATTTCGATTGATGGCGAAATGCTATTTTAGATACACTCAATAGTTGCAATTTCTGTTTTCTATTCTAATTTTGTTTTCTTCCTGTTTTATTAGATTAAATTTTTAACTGTTTTTATTTGCAAATTACATCTAATTACATCAATAATTAAGGATTTTTCTAATTAATACAAAATTTGTTGTTTACAAGATTTTTCAATAATTTATAACATTAAGTAACATTTTGTTGTTATAAACATTAAATGGTTGCTATACACCCTTTTGCGGTTGCCATGGAAACCTTAGCAAAGCAAATTTAGTAATTATTTTTAACATTTCCAATTAAAATTCAATATTTTGACCAATAAATATGTTTAAATAATGAGATTTTACTTGACATTAAATTTCTAAAAGGTATATAAGAAAACAATTGTGTTTTTATTTATTTTTTGATTAAACGTGTTAGTTTAATTGCGTTTCGTGGAAAATGCGAAATATTCTAGCAAACTCTAATTAAATTAATTAATTAAATTATCGCTACTGGGAAATTGTTTTTGCGTGCGAAAAATCGTAAATTGAAACAAAAACAAAAAAAAAATAGTAAGTGCAGCGGCGCCTGGCTAACAACAAGCTAGTTAATAGCGTCTGCTTGGAAAAAACAAAACAACAAGTATTTCGCATTTAACGTTTTGTTTTTGTTTATTTATGTTGTTTTTGTTGTTGTTATGCAATAAATGGCGACTGTTGCGGCGACTTCCTGGTAGCAACGCGCTAAAATTAGTGTTTCCCTTTTCGAAGTTCGTCGAATTGGAGGACGGACGGACGAAGCATCATCATGATCTATTCATGATCTAATGGTCTGTTTATGCGTGTGTCGGTGGGCCTCGGAATGAGGAAGGAGGCAGCTTCCCGTGGATGTGACCGGTTAACCGAGCACATCCTCATCGTTTTTTTTTTTGTGGACGGATTTTCTCTCCTTTTGTATTCTTCATCATCCTTCAGTTATATAACAATTCCTCTTTTTTTTTGTTGGGGTGTTGTTCAGATTAATTCGTTCGACAATTATTTTCGTATAAATCTCCACTAGTTCCAGCCTATCTCCTCCTAATTCCTTTTGAACTCCATCCAACTAATTGTCGGTGCGGTGCGGCGGCAAGATTTTGCGCCCGGACCATAAATCAATTTATTTAGGTGACAGCCGACAATACAGGTCCCCCATAAGACCAATTGAAATTAATAGGCCCGAATTAGGAAGTCTTAGTAGCAGTTCTCTGTCCACTCACTCACTCACTCCTATTTCATTATATCCAATTCGATAAACTATTAGCATTTAATTTTGTCCTCGCTTTACTTGCTATTTGCATTTGCTGGGAACAATTCTCTAATTAATCAAATTGAAAAATGTGGACAAATTTCAAACAAATATTTAAAAAAAATATAATCAAAAAAATTATTTAATTGTCATAAAGGAAATGTTACTATTTTGTTACGTCACCGATTTAGGGTTATGTCTTTTTAAGGATACTCCAATTTTATCAGTAAACGACTTATGACGACTTATTTTCAGATTTCAGTTTACTTTGGAAAATATAATTTAGTTAAGTAATATTTAACGAATAACTCTTAAACAAAGTTATTTTCAAAGTTAATTAATTAATTGTCATATAAGACACTTGACGGCTTATTGTTATGCAATCTTCTTATTTTGTTATGCCTCGAAATGAGGTTATGTATGACTGTGGACAATCCAATTATATCAAGTAATTTGATGTCTTACAAACTTGTTTTTTTTAACAAACATTACTACTATGTTTTTACTCCATTTCTCAATAAAGTCATGTTAGTTTCAATTTGACTATAGTATAAAAACTATGGTTGCTATAAACGTTTTGTAGTTGTCATGGAAACCATCAAGATGCTTATTTAAAGAAATGTTATGTTAAGTTTCATTTGATTATAGTATAATAATATATAAAATCCAATTTGTTTAAGAAATTATCAAAACTTAAAAAAAATATTGTCATAAAAGAAACGTTACGTCATGGAAACCATCAAGTAGCTAAATTAAACAAGTCTACTCATTTTTTATAATTTTTACTATTAAAATTATTGCATTATTTGAAGATTATTATAAACTATATTGTTCTTCTTTCATGTTTTTTACTAAGTTTATGTTAAGTTTCATTTGATTATAGTATAATAATATAGAAAATCCAATTTGTTTAAGAAATTATCAAAATTTAAAAAAATATTGTCATAAAAGAAACGTTACTAATTTTGTACTGACAGCATTTGTTTGTCTTTGAGGTTATGATGGTTTTCATTTGACAATTGTGTAGTGAAAACAATCCAATTTCATTATATAATATTTGACGTTTTGATGCAAAGTGAACAAACCATCAAGATGCGTATTTAAACAAATCTACTCATTTTTTTTATAATTTTTACAATTAAAATTATTGCATTATTTGATGATTAATAAAAACTTTATTGTTCTTCCTCTATTTTTTTCACTAAGTTTATGTTAAGTTTCATTTGATTATATTATAATAATATAGAATATCCAATTTGATTAAGAAATGATCAAAATTGAAAAATTTATTGTCATAAAAGAAACGTTACTAATTTTGTACTGACAGCATTTGTTTGTCTTTGAGGTTATGATGGTTTTCATTTGACAGTTGTGTAGTGAAAACAATCCAATTTCATTATATAACATTTGACGACTTGATGCAAAGTGAATTTGTTGTGATAAAAGAAAACTATAATAATTAATTGTCATAAAAGAAACGTTACTATTACTATAATAAATGTTGTAATCACTTCAGGTTATGTTAGTTTTCTAAATTTATCAAGAAACACTTGACGACTTATTGTTATGCACAATAAGACTGTATTTGACTGTGGACAATCCAATTGTGTCAAGTAATGTTGATGTCTTACAAACTTGTTTTGAACAAACATTACTACTTTGTTTATACTTCATTTCTCAATAAGGTTATGTTAGTATCAATTTGACTATAGTATAAAAACTATGCCTACTTTAGTATAGACATTTTGTAGTTGTCATGGAAACCATCAAAATTTATAAATTTATTGACATAAAAGAAACGTTACTAATTTGGTAGTGACAGCATTTGTTTGTCTTTGAGGTTATAATGGTTTTCATTTGACAGTTGTGTAGTGAAAACAATCCAATTTCATTATATAACATTTGAATTTCTTGTGATAAAAGAAAATTATAATAATTAATTGTTATAAAAGAAACGTTACTATTTTGAAACGTTTACATTCATCGAAAATAACTATAATTACTAAACTATTGACTAATTTATTGATAATTCATTAAATTATGAATACTAGTTGATTATTTTTTCTATATCAAAATCTGTATTTTGATTGATGTTTTTTTTTTCTTTTTCGTTCCAGGAATTTGGCGATCGGAATCGGAATCCAGAATTTCCCAGAAGGTCTGGCAGTCAGTTTACCACTGCAAGCGGCCGGTTTCTCGACGTTACGCAGTTTTTGGTAAGTTCATTAACAAAAAAAAAACTAAATTACAAAACGATGTTGAACTTAGATCATTCATAAACGATCGATCGATGTTAATGATGATGACGTACGCGTTGCGTATTGTGATGTGATGTGATATCAATACACAGAATTGTTTACTATTTCGATGGAACTTTGGCCATTCCGATACTTGCACACTCTTTTCAACGCAAACACGAAACTCGAGATAAGAAAACCATACACCCTCCCCCCAACCCCCCTTTCTCCCATCAAGGGAAGTGACCTCAGCTGAAATCAGGTCGACGACATTTCGTATAACAACAATTATTATTATTTCCTTTCGAGTAATAACAGCATATCTATCTGTCCATAAATTATTATGAATGAAGTTAAAATTTTTATTTTTTGTTGGTTTCTCTAAACACACACACACACATATAACATATGAGCAAAGGCGAAATCTGCCTCGATTACATACATAGAAAGAGATTACGTTCGAGCATATTACAAAATTAGTGTAATCTCGAAGTAGTAAATCTTCCTCGGAGCGCGTACATCATTGGTAATCTTTGGATTATGGCTAATCTACAAGGATCTATCTCGAAGATAAGTTTATTATTGGGAAATTTGGGTTAAATGTGTTTCTTTTTTTTTTTGGGAAATCGAATGGAATTTCGGTAATTAAAGAGCTTAGATTACAAAATTCATTCATATTTGGAACGATTTTTTTTTGTTGAGAGAAATTAAAGCGAGAAATTTAGGAAATTCGATTAAAATGTTGAAAAATTTGTGTTTTAAGAATTAGAAAAAGAGTACTTCTTCATATGACGATATAAAAATGAATTTTTATAAATTATAGAAAGAAGAAATTGCATAAAATGACGAGTTTTAGTATATAGAAGTAATAATTTCTTAATTGGATCAAAAATGATTAATGTTGTAATTTATCTTTATATTATTAATAATTTATTAAATGATTGGATATAATTGCAAAAATTGATTACAACAAGCAAAAATTGCCAAAAATAATGAGATTTAGTATATAGATGTAATGATTTCTTTCGTAAATTGAACAAAATAGGTTAATTTCTAGTTTATCGTTATTTCATTAATTATTTATTCAATGTTTTGAAAATTTTCTAAAAAATTAATACAGAAAGCACATATTTCCAAAATGACTAAGATTTAGTATATAGAAGTAATAATTTCTTTTGCAATTTGAACCAAAAGGATTAATTTTTAATTTATCATTAGTTTATTAATAACTTATTAAACTTTTATAAAATTTACAAAAAGAATAAGATTTAGTATATAGAAGTAATTAATTCTTTCGAAAATTGAAAACAAAAATGATTCATTTCTAATTTATCTTTATATTATTAACAATTTATTAAATGTTTGGATATTAGTGCAAAAATTGATTACAACAAGCAGAAATTGCCAAAAAGAATGAGATTTAGTATATAGAAGTAAAGATTTTCTTCGTAAATTGAACAAAATAGAATAATTTCTAATTTATCGTTATTTTATTAATTATTTATTCAATGTTTTGAAAATTATCTAAAACATTAATACAGAAAGCACAAATTTCCAAAATGACTAAGATTTAGTATATAGAAGTAATGATTTCTTTTGCAATTCGATCCAAAATGATGAATTTCTAATTTATCATTAGTTTATTAATAATTTATTAAACTTTTATGAAATTTTTCAAAAAAAATGGTACAGCAAGCAGAAATTTACAAAAAGAATAAGATTTAGTATATAGAAGTAATGAATTCTTTCGAAAATTGAAAACAAAAATGATTGATTTCTAATTTATCTTTATATTATTAACAATTTATTAAATGTTTGGATATTAGTGCAAAAATTGATTACAACAAGCAGAAATTACCAAAAATAATGAGATTTAGTATACAGAAGTAAAGATTTTCTTCGTAAAGTGAACAAAATAGAATAATTTCTAGTTCATCGTTATTTTATTAATTATTTATTAAATGTTTTGAAAATTTTATAAAAAATTAGTACAGAAAGCACAAATTTCCAAATTGACTGAGATTTAGTATATAGAAGTAATGATTTTCTTCGTAGATTGAACAAAATACATTAATTTCTAGTTTATCGTTATTTTATTAATTATTTATTCAATGTTTTGAAAATTTTCTAAAAAATTAATACAGAAAGCACATATTTCC
>NW_017096822.1:21854-22498 GCF_001412225.1 Nicrophorus vespilloides
TAATGATTTCTTTCGAAAATTGATCAAAAATGATTAATTTCTAATTTATATTTATATTATTAACAATTTATTAAATGTTTGGATATTATTGCAAAAATTGATTACAACAAGCAGAAATTGCCAAAAAGAATGAGATTTAGTATATAGAAGTAATGATTTCCTTCTTAAATTGAACAAAATACATTAATTTCTAGTTCATCGTAATTTCATTAATTATTTATTAAATTATTTGAAAATTTTCTAAAAAATTAAAACAGAATGCACAAATTTCCAAAATGACTAAGATTTAGTATATAGAAGTAATGATTTCTTTTGCAATTTGAACAAAAATGATTAATTTTTAATTTATCATTATTTTATTAAACTTTTATGAAATTTTTCAAAAAAAATATTACAGCAAGCAGAAATTTACAAAAAGAATAAGATTTAGTATGTAGAAGTAATGATTTCCTTTGTAAATTGAACAAAATAGATTAATTTCTAGTTTATCCTTATTTTGTTAATTATTTATTACATTTTTTGAAAATTTTTCTAAAAAATTAATGCAGAAAGCATAAATTTACAAAATGACTAAGATTTAGTATATAGAAGTAATGATTTCTTTCGCAATTCAAACCAAAATGATTAATTTTTAATTTTTATTA
>NW_017096823.1:0-1267 GCF_001412225.1 Nicrophorus vespilloides
GAAGTAAGTAGTCAACAATCATCGATACAATTATTATTATTTTAGGTGGAGGTTGATAGCAACATGCCTCTGATGTATAGTTGATGACCTCAAGTTCCCCAAAAGGTGAAAAGCATTCTTTATTAGCAGTTTTCATTTGCAAATAGTGGAAATCTTAACTGCTAAAAGTAACCATAAATATTACTTCATAAAGGAGACGGATAACAACTATCAACCCTATAGCACCCATGATTCTATTACTTCCTACATGATCCTTAGAGACTGGAAAACATTTCTGAAAGCTAGATGCATTGAAAATTCTGCAAAAACAAAAATGTTTATTTTCATCAAATTTCCAGAAAAAGACTAAAAGTATTTTATATAACTGTCAATCTATATTTTAATTTATTTTAATCTCTGTATATTTTAGATCAACATTCATATTCAATATTCTTCTGGAAGCAAGTGCTTACGAAAATACAGGCCATTTTCGAAAACGTACTTTTCCAAACTATCTAATACTAAAGTTTGATAATTAATTGTGATGAAGGTATGGTAGCTACAAATTTGTATTTACACTCATTTTAATCTCTATATATTCAAGATCAACATTAATGTCCAAAAATCTACTGAGAGATGGTGTATACGAAAATACAGGCCATTTTCGAAGACGCTATTTCCCCAACTCATTTGTGAAATACCAAAGTTTGTTATTCATTTACGAGGACACCATTTCAGCTACAAATTAACATTTATACTCATTTTAATCCGTCTATATTCAAGATCAACATCCAAATATAAAATTCTTCTGGGAGCTCAAATTTACGAAAATAAAGGCCATTATCTAAGTCGTTGTCTAAGTCGTCCTAATTGTTCAGAAAATTGTACATGTATGTTTGGTTGCCTGTACTTTAGGCGCGTAATATATTTTCCATTTTTTGTGACAGCTGACGCCATCTGTTAGTAATATAACAAAGGTTGTAGTTCAGGCATTTTGGCGCTGCACAAATTTCACTTCCTTAAAAACGATCTAATTTTAATAAACAACCATATCAGAATAATGCTTGAATGAATATTATGTTATTACTTCAATATAAAAATTTAAATGCTTATTACTTTTCGATTCTTATGCGATTTAATTTATAGAAGTAGAGACATCTTTCGGAATATTCAGGAAACAGTCTGCAACCAAACATACACATACATTTTGAAAAACAAATAGAAAAACAACGACTTGCATAATGATCAGTATTTCTTGATAACTCAAGATAATTACATCATCGACGAT
>NW_017096823.1:1292-2725 GCF_001412225.1 Nicrophorus vespilloides
TATAAGCTGAAGAACATTTTTTTTCGTATTTTATTTCATTTTTTTTCAGTTTTTACAGTTTTCGTAATTTCTCGACAACCCCTAAAGATAGTTACATCATCGACAACTCGTATGAAAGCTTAATATTTTGTCTTTCCAACAAGCCTAAATTCATCTTCGTACTGTCGTGGAGTCGCCTGCTATGAGCTTTAGAAATTTGAAAAAAAAAACACATCCTTAACTTTTTATACGCTAACAGAGAAAAGACGATTTTTCGTTTTTTTCTTCACTTTTTGCAGTTTATCGTGAATTTCTCCACAACCCCTAAAGATAATTACATTATCGACCACTCATATGAAAGCTGAATGTCTCACCTTTCCAACGCGCCTATTGGCATCTTAGTACTGTCGTCGAGTCGCCTGCTATGAGCTTTAGAAATTGAAAAAACAGAGAATCGATGTTTTTTTCAGTTTTTTTGTGAATTTCTGCACAACCCCTAAAGATAATTACATCATCGACCACACATTTGAAAGCTGAACACCTCACCTTTCCAACAAGCCTATTGGCATCTTCGTACTGTTGTCGAGTCGCCTGCTATGAGCTTTAGAAATTGAAAAAACAGAATCGATATTTTTTTTAGTTTTTCGTGGATTTCTCCACAACCCCTAAATATAATTACATCATCGATGACACATTTGAAAGCTGAATGTCTCGCCTTTCCAACAAGCCTATTGGCATTTTCGTGCTGTTGTCGAATCGCCTGCTATGAGCTTTAGAAATTGAAAAAACAGAGAATCGAAGTTTTTTTCAATTTTTTGTGAATTTCTACACAACCCCTAAAGATAATTACATCATCGACCACTCATATGAAAGCTGAATACCTCACCTTTCCAACAAGCCTATTGGCATCTTCGTACTGTCATCGAGTCGCCTACTATGAGCTGTAGAATTTTATGTTTTCATTTTTTTTTTCAGTTTTTACAGTTTTTCGTGAATTTCTCGACAACCCCTAAAGGTAATTTCATCATAGACCACTCGTATGAAAGCTGAATATCTCACCTTTCCAACGCGCCTACATACATCTTTGTAGTTTCATCGAGTCGCCTGTTATAAGCTGAAGAACATTTATTTTTCGTTTTTATTCAGTTTTTACAGTTTTTCGTGATTTTCTCGACAACCCCTAAAGGTAGTTACATCATCGACAACTCGTATGAAAGCTTAATATTTTGTCTTTCCAACAAGCCTAAATTCATCTTCGTACTGTCGTGGAGTCGCCTGCTATGAGCTTTAGAAATTTGAAAAAAAAAACACATTCTTAACTTTTTATACGCTAACAGAGAAAAGACGATTTTTCGTTGTTTTATACGCTAACAGAGAAAAGACGATTTTTCGTTGTTTTTTTCACTTTTTGCAGTTTATCGTGAATTTCTCCACAACCCCTAAAGATAATTACA